>NW_012267298.1:652603-659679 GCF_000151885.1 Dipodomys ordii | reverse complement strand
CCCCTACCCACCCCCACCTCCAGTGAGGGCACCCCCACGGCTGACTCAGAAGGCTGTGAGCTCAGCCGGGGCTACAGGCTGCAGAGCAGGGAGAGGGTGACTCAGAGGGCGTGGCGTGGAGTGAACTTCTCCCCTGGCCAAATATGGGGCTCTGCTCTGCTCCGTCTTGCCACGGTGGCTGCCAGAGGTGGAGGGCTGTACGTAGTCCAGGGCAGCAAGGGCCCTGATGAAAGAGAACCTTCTCCGCCCTCCACTGTGAAAGGTTCTTCACGGTGCGCTCCCAAGTACCTTGTAAGCCTGCCCCCCCTTCACCCCACCCCATCACCTCCCGCTAACATGCAGGAGACATACTGACATGCTCTGATTCTATTATCACAGGATGGTGCTAGCTGGAAGAAGGTAGCTGGCAGCCCTGATACAAAGGGATACTGGGGCCAGATGTAGGGAAGAGGCAAAGAGAAACCAGGCCAGCACATGAAAACCTAGCTGAGAAAAAGAGAGGAAGCTCACCTCATTGCGTGTATTAATGAGAGGGGTGTGTGTGTGTGTGTGTGTGTGTGTGTGTGTGTGAATAATCCCTTAAGGAAATCACTTGCATAACATGTTGTATATGTCAGGCACTGTGGTAAAACAACAAAATCTCTCAGATGAGTTCATTTATCCAGGGGCTCACTCATGCACACTCACAGCAGCTCTCTGAGCACTTTATTGTCCATTCTTTACAGGAAAGGAGCCTGGGGCCTAGACAGGTTCAGTAACCCGCTGTAGGTCATGCAGTATAGACCAGCATTCTAGCCCCAACAACCTCCTCAAACTCTGTGCTCCGGATGGTGCCCTTCATCCACTGTGCCCGGCACACTGCCCTGCAGACGCCAGTTGAGAGTAGATGCTAAGTAAACAAGTAAAATAATTAGTTCATGTGACCATAGTTTGTATGTTCATATGTCCATGTGTCTGTTCATCTCACCTCAAACCCTGAATTTTGTAAAGAAAATGTTGATCTTCCTGGGTCTCCCAATTCACCACAGCCTGAGGACATAAATGAGTGCTCTACTGGTTAGTCTCCAATTGGCCAACTTCCTTGAATTTGCGCTTGGGCCTTACACTTGATAGGCAGTCATTCTACCCCCCTTGAGCTACACTCCAGCTTCTTTTGCTTTAGTGATTTTTTCAGGATGCACCTGCTTCTCGGGCCCTGCAGGCTTGGACTATGATCCTCCTGTTTATTCTTCCCACACAGCAGGAGTAACAGCTGTGTGCTATCATGTCTAGCTTTTTTTTTTAATTGAGATGTGGTCTCCAAAATGTTTTATCCTTCTGGATTCAAACTGGTGTCCGCTGGTGTCCTCCTTATACTTGCTCCTGGAGTACCTAGGATTACAAGAGTGAGCCACCATGATCAGCTCCAAGTGAGCCCATTTTCTAAATCAACTTCTAAAGCCTCATAGATGCTAAGCTTGTAACTCAAGGAGGAGAATGCTTGCCTAGCAAATATAAGCCTCTACATTCAAACTCCAGTCCCCCCCAAGAAAGAAAAATAAAATCTCAGGTTACTGATATGCCAGCAGCTATACCAATATCTTCTTCTCCCTTTGCCTTCCCTGCCCACCAGGCTAGCTGGTCTGCCTTGGCTGTAAATAGTAGCCTCTTATCTCCTGCTGTGTGGCTCACACTTGTAATCCCCACTACTCAGGAGACTAAGATCTGAGAACTGAAGTTCAAAGCAGCCAGGGCAGAAAAATCCATAGATGAATCTCAAATTTGCCACCAAAAACCTGAGAATGGAACTGTGGCTCAAGTTGTAGAGCACTAGTCTTTGCAAAAAAAGTTCAGGGACAGCATCCAGGTCCTAAGTACTGAAATATACACACTACCACCAACACCACCACCACCATCTTCCTCCTTATAGACTTCTGATATTTCAAGCATGATAAATTGTGCTTTATTTCCTGCCATCTGTAGCTATTTAAAAGAGACCTGGTGAGCCAATCTGTCCCACATCAAATGATGGTGCAGATAGAGGTGCTATTGAGGGCAAGAAACCATCACTGCAGGTAAGGAGGACATAGAGGAAGTGAAGGAAGGAATAGAGGAAGACTAGAGGAGTAGAGGATGGAGGGAGTAGGCATCTGGGGCCACTGTGGAGACAGGACACCATGTGATCTCAAGTTGAGAGCCTGGTTGTGATTTCATACTTGCAGCCCAAGAAACCGCCCCACTGTATTAACCCAAATGAGCCACAATGTGCCTGTAGAGTCCAGAAAGTTCAATGACAAAGTGCCAAGATTCTGACTAACAGGGTTTTGAAGGGTTTTAACACACTGCCTAGAAAACTAAGCAGTGGGAAAGAATTTGAACTTCTCTCTCTGTTAGGGAGAAGAGAAAGCCAAAAACTTCAGAAAATATTAGAGAAACAGTATGATAATCACATAGTAACCCTCCGTAGTGAGACCACTGGGGAAAGGTTTCATCTGCACAGCCAAAATAAGACTAAAAAAAGAGAATAAAGGTTTTTTTTAGCCATCATCTAAAACACAGGGTCAGGCTGGGCATGGTGGTACATCCCTGTAATCAAACATTTGGAAGGCTGACAAGGGTCTGAATAATTAACCCACAAATCTATGTAACCTGAAGCATGAAATCAAGAACAATGAAAGAAAATGTTTTAAAAAGTCCATTTTTCATCTTACAAATAGTTAATGAGGATTTACTGTGCATGCAATAATAATAAGAGTAATAATAATCATGGTAATTAATTATTTTTGTGCCAGTCCTGGGGCTTGAACTCAGGGCCTAGATGCTGTCCCTGAGCTTCTTTTGCTCAAGGCTAACATTCTACCACTTGAACCACTTGAACCTGCCTTTTTTGAGTGGCTTATTAGAGATAAGAGTCTCATAGACTTTCCTGCCAGGGCTGGCTTCAAACCCTGACCCTCAGATCTCAGCCTCGTGAGTAGCTATGATTCCAGGCATGGGCCACCAGCACCCAACTCTAATTAACTATTTTTAAAAACAGATCTATGAGGTTCTGTCTTTTCCAGGACTTATC
The DNA here is from genome assembly GCF_000151885.1 of Dipodomys ordii. Taxonomy (NCBI): domain Eukaryota; kingdom Metazoa; phylum Chordata; class Mammalia; order Rodentia; family Heteromyidae; genus Dipodomys; species Dipodomys ordii. The sequence continues at coordinate 656,630 of NW_012267298.1, read as the reverse complement.
TGGCCTGAGGTATTTCCTAGCCGATTATGATTTAAAAAAAAAAAGCACACATATTTGGAAAGTGAAATCTTTAAAAGAAGAAATGAGGTAGTTCAGGGCCTTAAGAGTAAGATCAGAGTTACCCCATCTTTGCACAAAAGAGACAGTGAGCCAAGTGACAGTGTAATAAAAGAACACTTGTTGACTTGTGCAGATGGAACCCAGAGTCCAGGACAAAGAAAGGCAGATTCGAAAGTCTCAGGAACGTCAGAGGAGAAATGAGAACTCACTGGCACACGGGTGCAAAAACAGATATAGAGGGTGGAGTTGATTTCAATATAATTTGTGTGTGTGTGTGTGTGTGTGTGTGTGTGTGTGTGTGTGTGTGTGCTTGGACTTGAACTCAGGGCCTCATGCTATTGCTTAGCTTTTTTGCTCAAGGCTGGCTACCACTTGAGCCCCGCCTTCACTTCTAACTTTTTGCTGACTGACTGGAGATTAGAGTCTCACAGACTATTGTGCCCAGGCTGGCTTTGAACTTTGAGCCTCAGATCTCAGCCCCTCAGTTGCTGAGGTTACAGAAGTGAGACCCATCCATGTCGGCTGAATAATTTGCCTGATGGCCTGTCAGAATGTTGGTGAGAAGAACAGGAAACTTAATGTGTTTGTAGAAAGCTCAGTGGAGATAAGATCTGAGCCTGTCGGGCATGCGCAGTGACACCATGCTGGCAGTAGTAAGGCTTTGTGCATGTGTGTTGAACCGAAAAAATAGAACTCTTGAAGGCTTTCAATCCTGCCGATTCACAACTGGCAAAAAGGCTGGCCAGTTCTCGAAATAATTCTGCCAGAGAGAAGATGTAGCATGCAGGAAATTTGAGTTCATTGTCATCTCGTTGTTAATATCCTTTCAAAAATGCGGGACAACAAAAATAGTAAGAAACGGTTCTTACAAGATCCAGGACTGAGTTTAACTGGTGTGCATCCCATATTAAATATTTCAAGAATTTCTTCAGAGGCTTTCCAAAGGGAATGGTCTATATTCGGCACCTTTTTCTTCTCTTCATCTTCTGAGTAAACTATTTAGGACAAAGTAAAAGACTCATCTCATCCACCAGAAGAAAAAAAAACTGAAAAGCTAATAATAATCACTAAAGGCTTTGTAGTCAAGAAAATCAATCTTTCAAAAGAGTACAAAATTTGTGGACGAATAAAGGTCATTGCTAGCCCTCCTCTTTTCTATGAGAAAGCAAGTGAATGGTACTTTATTGCTAAGGGTTGAATTCTTAGTCATGAAATTGCACCTTAAGAACACAGACATAGGATGTGAGGGCGATCTGGCTGCGACATCTGTCACCCCATTGATCGCTAGGGTTGATTCGGCTGATCTGGCTGGCTAGGCGGGTGTCCCCTTCCTCCCTCACCACTCCATGTGCGTCCCTCCCGAGGCTGCGCGCTCGGCTCAGTCGAAGAGGACGACCATCCCTGATAGAGGAGGACTGGTCTTCGATCAAGGGTATGTGAGTAACTGCGCTCCTCTGCTAGAACCTCCGAACAAGCTCTCAAGAGCATAGGCATAAAAATGCAGACAAACACAGGGCCACTTACAGATACAGAACAAAGCATTACAAGCAAGAACAGTAAAATATATCCAAGGCCATAGTTGGAGCTTCAGTGTGCCCATGGTCCGGTAGCCCCATTTACACACACACACACACACACACACACACACACACACAATCATGCAAAGTTTTATCTGCCTTAAAGCTGTGTCCGTTCATTCACCTGATGTAGGAGTGCATCTGCAATCTTCACCCTCTCCTCATCCTCAGGGCCTTCACAGGTGTCCCAGGGCAGGTGTGTCCATTTCATCAATGATTACAGAAAGCAGGAAGGTTTGTTATTATTCTAAAAGAATGCAATGCCTAAAGACTCAATATGCAATGTGTCATCCTCCTGGTGGGTTTGTGTGTGTGTGTGTGTGTGTGTGTGTGTGTGTGTGTCCTGGTCCTGGGGCTTGAACTCAGGGCCTGAGCACTGTCCCTGAGCTCTTTTGCTCAAGGCTGGTGCTCTACCACTTAAACCACAGATTTTTGGTAGTTAATTGGGGGTAAGAGTTGCACAAACTTTCCTGCTTATGATGGCTTTGAACCATGACCCTCAGATCTCAGTCCTCATGAGCCACCATGTCTGACTCCTTGGTAGTTATTAAAAATGACTTGGGAGCCAAATATGATGGTACATACCTGGAATCTCAACGAGGCAGAGAAATCATCTCAAAAATAAAAGTTATCTCAAAAACAGAATGTAGGGGAAGGGACGGGATAGTGGGAGAAAAACAAAGGAGTGGGTAACAATGTTTGACAAGAAATGTACCATTACTTAACTGATGTAACTGTAATCCCTCTCTACAGCATCTTGACAATTAAACTAAAAAACACACACAACACACACACACAAACTAAATCTCCTCCTCTGGAGGAGAGGGTAACTCAAGTGCTTGCCTGAAATACACTAGGCCCGTAATCCCCAGTGCTGCAATCAGCCAATCAATTAAACAATAAATAAACACACAGAAGGAACAAACCAGTAGTTATCTGAAGAAGCTTGACTCCGCAAAATGAGAGGCAGACCCTGTCTGATGGTTCTAGTCTCATCTAGAATTACCTACGTAGTCATGGTGGCTGATATTCCAAACTTGACCTCCAAGCATGCTGTCTTGACAGTAGTTGAACCCTGTTCCTGGAAGATGGTGACAGGATAGAAATGACCGTGTTGTGTGTATGAACATATTCCTGCCCATTCAAAGATTTGCGCAACTCTCGCTTGAACATGGATGCACTAAAATATCCTCAGAAAGCTCCTTACTTGCTTGGTCCAAGATTGAAGAGTCGGGTCCCCCTACACATTCCATTAGGCTTTCCCTGAGCACCAGGGCTTGTTGCCAAAGCCCACTTTGCTGACAATAAAATCAAAGCGAGAGCCTCTGATTTCCTAAGAGGCACTGAGGGATGACCACAGTAGATAGCTTGGATACTCAACAGGCAATGATCCGTGCAAGGGGTGTCTAAGGCACCTGGCCTGAGTGGGCCCACGTGTGGCTGGCATGCTCACAGGACCTGGAGAGATTGGGGCCACCTCCAACCCCCTACACACACACACACACACACACACACACACACACACACACACACACACCCCACACTCCTATCTTCCTCTGCTCTAGATTCCTCCTCCATATCCCACCAGCCAACCTGGAGTCCCCACGGTTTCAGAACCCATCTGCACTTTCTGCTTCCATCAGCAATTTCTGCTTCTGTTCCATTGCTAGAACATTCCACTTCCCCACCCTCTCCTTACACTGAGGAGATGTCACTGCTCACCCCCTAGGTCTCCAAAGTGGTTTCATTTCTCCCAGGAATCTTTCAGGTCCCTCTTCGCCACTAGGTAAATGGGAGGCCCCCTTCTCTGTGTTCTTACAATATCCTGTTTCCTCTAGTCTCACCATATCAGGTAAATCATCAGTTGTGTGGACAAGAGATGGTGGATGTGGTGATCACAGGACAGAATCCAGTAGGACTGGCTTTAAATCCTGGCTCTGGCCTTTAAATGTTCCATGACTTTGAATAGACTGCTTGATCTCTCTGAATCCTTGTCCTTCTCTTTGTACAATAAGAATAATATGTTGAGTACTAATAGCTCACACCTATAATTCCAGTTACTCAAGGACTGAGGGCTGAAGATCCTGGTTCAAAGCCAGCCTAGGCAGAAAAGCCCATGAAACTCTTATCAAAAAGTCAAAAGTGGAAGTGTGGCTCAAGTGATAGAGCATCAGCTTTGAGCAGAAAAAGCCAAGTTAAAACATAGGGCTCTGGGGCTGGGAAGGTAGCTCAGTGGTAGAGTGCTTGCCTTGCATGCATGAGGCCCTGGGTTCAATTCCTCAGCCCCACATAAGCCAAAAAGAAAAAAAAAGCCGGAAGTGGTGCTGTGGCTCAAGTGGTAGAGTGCTAGCCTTGAGCTGAAGAGCTGAGGGACAGCGCCCAGGCCCAGA
>NW_012267298.1:611485-652553 GCF_000151885.1 Dipodomys ordii | reverse complement strand
TTATTTCTAAATAAACCCCTAAAAATCGGAAGTGGTGCTGTGGCTCAAGTGGTAGAGTGCTAGCCTTGAGCTGAAGAGCTGAGGGACAGCGCCCAGGCCCAGAGCTCTGGCCCCACGACCCGACCAAAAAAAAAAAAAAAAAAAACATAGGGCTCTGAGTTTAAGCCCCAGTACTGGCACACACACTCAAGAATAATCATATAGCCAGCCGTCACTGTGATAAAAGTCACTGAAAATGATGTGTGGAACCTGGTAAGTGTTTGAATTTTATTATTATGCAAATCAACTGTTTTCTGGCCCACCTCTTCACTAGACTGTATTTGTAAAGGCAGAAATTGTATCTTCTCTATCTCACATCTGGCACACAGCAAATACTCAGTAAATATTTATTGAACAAATGAGCAATAGAGGCCACAGCTTCTGTGGAGCTCCTGACCACCTAGGTGACTATAGACTGCATGGCTCTGAACCTCAGTGTCTTTGCTCAGAGCAAAGATTCAGGAGATTCGGGAGATTCAGAAGGACACTTGCCTCCTGTTCCCTGAGCTGCGCTATCCACCCAGCACAGCCACTAGGCCCAGATGCTGCAGCATCACAAGACCTACTTCTCATCGGACTCTGGTATTGCCTGCTTCCATGGAACAGAACCTAGAGCCAGGTCTCAGTTCAGCCTCAGCCCACAGCTCAGCGGTAGCTCTCAGAGCAGTGAAACTTTTCCCTTGCTATCACCCTGACTGTATCCTGGAGCTCAGAGTTGCCTGCCCAGCTCTCTGCCCATCATAGTCTCCATTTCAATGCTCAAAGATCAACGCCCCCCTCCCACCCACCCCACTCCTCAACCCCTTGGGAGCGATTCAGACCACACACTCCCCGATGGAAATCATTTCTCCTCACTCTGAGCTACCCTTATTACTTCCCCACTTGGAGTCTCGGTTTCCTTATCTATAAAGTAGATAACAATGCCGATTGCACAGCCAGTGAGTCAGGGAAGTGCCTCACGTCCCAGGCATTTGCCTGTTTACTGCCTCGGGTTTCCTGAGGCCAGAGATCCTGTGTTTCCTCACCGCATGCACCTGGTTCTTAGCACAGCTCCTGACTCAGAGGCAATTTCAAATACTCTCTATACAGTAGTCCAACAGCCAATCAACAGATAAGAGCAGCCACAGAGCAACAGCCTACAAGGGCAATGCAGGAAAAAATCATCCCTTGAGGATTTTCTTTTTTTTCTTTTCCTCTCTCTCTCTCTTTCTCTCTCCATCCTATCATTTTCTTCAAGTAGTAGAAACAGCTAAGCCAAGTCAACTGTCGCTTGGCTGGGAAGTGAGAATTCACGGCATATGCAGTGCTCAAATGCTCCCGTGTTCGCCACAGAATTTGGACTTGGTTGGACAGACAGGAGCATTTGTACTCAGACCCTTGGGATGGTTTTCAGAAAGGACAGGGCTGCTGTGAGCCCCCACCTAAAACACACCACCGGCACAATCAGCCACCACCCCTTCACTCACTCCTTCCGCACCAGCCCTTCCCTCCCTGCCGCCCACATGCCACCACCTATACCCAAGGTCCCCAAACTAAGTGGCTGTAACCTACTATTATCACAACTGTCTTTCTCCACAGAACCTTCTAGAAATCCAAAAGAAAGCCCAGAGGATTTCATGATAGGGTGGTCAGAGGCAGGACCATTGCCTGCTTCCTCAGAAGCTCTGATCACAGGAAAACAACACGGTATGCCCACCAGACTCTGACATGCACAGAGTGAGTGGAAATCCCACCCTTCTTTCCCATGCCTGGACCCTGAGCTGCCAGTATAAACCCAGACTCCCTGTGAGGTGCTGCTGCCCAAACTCGCTCTGTCTTCCTTATCAGACTCACTTGCCTGCCTGATGCGGGCCTGCCCCATGCAGGCAGGCTCCTCGGTAGTCAAGGGTGAGGCAAGGCCCAGGCAGTCAGAACTTGCTCAGGAGAAGCGAACTGACTTGTCAGGACGCTGAGGCCGAGCCAAGACCAGGCCACGCAGAGCCAGAGCAGGTCTTTTCGCTAGCAGGAGGATACTCGCTGTCTAGCTACCTCAGGCAGTGGCTCTGTCTGCAGGAAGACTGCATGCGCAGCTCCAGGAGGGGGCCTCAGCTCCTGTCCTCCATCCCACAGCACAGCCACCTTGGGCCAGCTACTCGGACACGGCTGACAGGTGGATATGTGCTGTGCCAGAGTTCAACCTCAGATGCAGGCCATTGCAAGAAGGCCATTTTATGTACCTTGGGAAAAGAAAACCGTGTTTATTAAATTACAAGGTATATTAAGTAGGTAGGTTTCATTAGGTAGCCAATGATTGCTTAGAATGTATGTTTTCTACTATCTGAGGTTTCTTCAGATTTGTCCAGAAAACATGCATGAGGAAAAACATAAGTAAGGTAAACTGCTTAACCCTAAATCCATTCAGAATCCAACTTCTCTAGGGCCCTTTTTTTTGGGGGGGGCGGGGGTGAGGTGGGGGAGGGAGGATGGGAGAGGGCTGTCATGAGCTTGCTACACAGGTATTCTGTCGTTTGCCTCTCTGCCCATTTTTTGCTTCATTTTTCAAATAATGTCTCAACATTTTACCCAGATGGGCCTGGACCACAATCCTCCTAACTACGAATCCCATTTAGCTGGGATGACTAACACCTGCATGCTACCATGCCTCACGTGTTGGTTGAGATGGGGTCTCACTAACATTTTTCCTAGACAAGCCTTGAACCTTGATCCTCCTGACCGGTGTCACCTGAGTAGCTGGGATTGTAGGCGGAGTCAGGGGTTCCACTCCTCTGGAGCAGAGATGAGTGTAGGAAGGGTGTCCCTCTTCTTCAGAGGCTGCCCACTCTCATCTCAACGTTTTCCTACAAGAGGGGAGGGTTCATGATTCCACAAGACGTCAGTGAAGACCACGCAAACCACATCCCGTGTGCCTCCCTCCCTAGAGTGACTGCTGTTCGCTGCTCCCCACCTGCAGAGATGACAGAAAGGCAAATAATGTGCATTTCATTGGATAACTCATAGAATCCTAGCAGGTACTGAAGAGCTACGATTTCTCAGGCACTGTGTTCAGTTTGCACTTTGCAAGCACTCACCACCGAGGTGTGTGTGTGATCACATGAGCAAACCCCCTAGCATACGTATTGTGAGGGACACTGTATACGTGCCTGAACTCAGGCAATCCTCTGGAATAACAATACCAGAGATATTGTTAACTCTGTTTCAAAGATGAAGAAGAAGAGAATATGTTTTGGGAACAAGATTGGCATTGTATGTAGTGAAACCTAGACTTACAATTCAGAAGTCTGATTGACGGGTCTACCCTGACCCAGAGGGTTATTACAGCACCCACTACAGAGACCAGAAATAAATTACCTAGGCCACAGAGATTCACACAGTGAGTGACAAGCCCACGTTCAAAGCCATAGCATCTGCCTCTAAAGTTCATGGTCTCACTATCTTGCCAAACTGTGCAGGAAAGACAGAAAAGCAAATGTAAACTCCAAATATTTAGATGCTACTCTGTAATTCAGAATCCCATGTAATATCATTTTAATAAAAATTAACTGATGGTGGCAGATAACTATAATCCCAGCTACTCAGGGGATAGAGACAGGAAGAGTTTGAGATTAGCCCTGGTAAACATTAGGGAGAATCGATCTCAGAATCAAAACACAAATAAAAGAGCCAAAGGAGAGGCTTAAGTAGTAGAATGCTTGCTTAGTCAGTGTAAAGCCCGGAGTTCAATCTCTGGTACTGAAAAAATAAATAAAAAAAGAACTGGTCTTCCTTTCTTTCAAAGATTCAAGAATGCAATTTCTGTGTGTGGTAGTGGTTTGAAGGTCTCAATCATCATGAAATATCATTGAAAAAAATTTTTGAAAGTATTCAATGTGGCTCACACCTGTAATCCTAGATACTCAGGAGGCTGAGTATCAAGATACAAAGGATCTTGATACGAAGCCAGACAAATCTGAAAGACTCAAAGGATGCCTTACTCATCTCAACTGATCATATTGAACATGGAATAATGATAGACAGATCCGCTATGATCAGTGATTTTTAGTCAAATGACTAGCTGGACAATCTCAGCCACCCTTCAAATTCTCTCTCAGGTATATTTCTCTTTTCACATTCTCTGACACACACTCAAGGTCTGGTTCATAGTAGATGCTCAACAAAGAATCTCTGCCTGGCCAAACCAAAACCTCTCTGCACAGTGTCGATCATCTTGAACTGGCTCCCAGTGAAATTACCAAAAAAAAAAAAAGAGGGTGGAGACAGGGAAAGCCTGGGATAGAGAGGGCCAAACCTCTTCAAAAGAAGTGGAGAGTTCCTTTGGTGAGCACACCGCATGAGTGCCTAGCACAGCATCAAATGATCTTGTCCATACGTCCTCTACTGACTTCTTTACAGAGCTAAGGTAGCTAGGACTTGGCTCACTGTGGGCCCATGTTCGCCAGCTCAGCCGGACTTCAGCAAGAACCTCCAGCCTGCACCTACTTCTTCCCCACCCTTAGCAACTTCACGATCTGATTGTGTATCTTCCCTGTTCAAAATCCTCCCTTATCTACTGGGCTCTCCCGAGCCTCTCCTGTCACTGGAACAGGAGGTGGACAGATGTTCTCCTGGCTTCTCCATCACTCCTGCTATAGCGCCCTCCCTCTAGCCACTCACTACTGAGCAAGCAGTACTAACAATGGCCCAGATCTACCGCACTCTGCAAGCTACATGGCTTCCCTACCAATGAAGCTACACTGTGGACAGCATGCTAGTGGTCATTGCACCACCACGGAGCACAAAGGGGCGAGAATCCATGTGCTATAGATGTTCCTCCAACACCTGCTGTGGGCCAGGCATGAACCAGACCCGTTCCTGTCATTCATGGCCTCATTTCACCCTTGTGACAATCCTACAAGACTGAAAACTATCCCCAGTAGGAATGAGTGGCAGAGAAGGGCTTTTGGTCCCAGGCTCCAGATACCTGGTGCCATGAATTTAATGTGTCATTCTTGAACAGTAGTCCATAATCAATACAATATCATGGATTCCTGACACTGGTGGCTCATGCCTGTAATCCTGGCTCCTCAGGAGTCTGAAATTCAAGATATCACTGAAGCCAGCTTGAGTAGAAAAGTCTGAGAGACTCCATCTCCAAAACAACCAGCAAAATCCCAGGTTGGTGGCATGGTTCAAGTGGTCAAGCACCAGCCATGAGCAAGCAGCTGAGCAAAAGCAAGGGTCCCTGAGTTCAAGACATGATACTGGTGTACACACACACACACACACACACACACACACACACACACACGGCAATTGCACTACCTCCATTTGGCCTTACAGCATCGAATGCTGGGAAGTTCTTCCAGATGTCTAATATAAATTCCTTCAGTGGCAACTTAAGCCCATGCACCTCTCCCCACGCCCACCCCCATCCTCAGATAAGCACCCAAACAACAGTTGCTAATGAGATTGCCAAGCTCCAGTTGCCTCATAGGTGGGCCTGAGATAAGCCCCACAAAACAGGCTTCCTATCTCCTTAGTGCTGCCTCCACCCAGCGCCTCCCTCTTCAGTCCCAGCTCAGAGCCAAGAGAAGGCCAATAGCTTCGGGGGAGTCTTCTCTCAGGAGGAAGGGAGGAAGGCAGAGAAAGCTGAAAGCTGGCAGCTTCCCCCGGCTGCTTGCTTCTTGGGAGGAGGCAGCAGGTGACATCTTGTGGGAAGATGTGTTGCTTCACATCCTGGAGTGAGGCTCTCCCAATTAGGAAAGAGGAATGGCAGCTACAGTAGTGGGTGGCCTGGCTCTGCATAACACCCCAGAGGCTCCCACGAGAGGGATGCCAGAGAAGAATCTCCGTCCAGGATTTACCCAGGAGACAGGCACTGGAACACCACTCTTAGACACCTGGTAGATAATTGTGTCTGGGTCTCCTGGAACATGCAACAGTCTCAGTAAATGCTTGATTACGTCCTGATGGAGACAATGAGTGAAGGGGGAAATAGATCAGCATTTGATTATTAAGTAGCTCGATGTAATGAGTGCGTGAAGAGAACGAATCATGATGAATAAATGTATGCATAATAAAATAATCATCTATGGAAGTGGAGCTGTGAATCAAGTGGTAGAGCACCAGTCTTAAGCCGTAAAACCAAGCAACAGCTCAAGGCTCTCAGTTCAAGCCTTAGTACTACTACACACACAAAAGGAGAGAATACACAATAAAAAAAACTTATTAATAAAAAAATTCACATACACTTACACTTACATGACTGTATGTATTTGATATACAATTAAATTAGGGTATGCTTAAATACTTAATTATATTAAAATATATTATAATAAATATATTCAAGTATATTAATTTTGAAAAAAAGGAGAGAATAACCATCTAAGTAAAGGAATGAAGGAGAACAGAGTAAGAAAATGCGTACATGACTAAGCATGTGAAAAAATTTAATATAAATCTATGAGTCAATTGAATGAGTATGTGGAGGATGGATGGATGGATGGATGGATGGGTGGAGGATAAATGGTAGATGAGTGGGCAAATGGATGGATAGATACATAGATGGGTCGATGGATAGACGTAGATAGCTGAGTAGATGGATAGATTCACAGATGATGGATAGATAGATGGGATGGATGGATGGATGGATAGATGGATGGATGGATGGATGGACAGATGAATGGATAGATACTGGATGGATATGTGGGTGGGATGGATGGATGGATAGATGGGTGGATGGACAGATGAATGGATAGATACTGGATGGATATGTAGGTGGGATGGATGGATGGATAGCAGATGGAATGAATGAATGATAAGCAAATCCAAAACCTCTAAGAGGCAGGATAGGAAGATTAATTATGAACTCTGAGGCCAATAATGAAGTCTGTTTGGATCCTTGAACTGCTCTGTACCCTTGGAACTTTGGCTTTCTCTCCAAATTGGTGGGAGCATTTATACCTACCTTGTGGTGTTGTGAGAAAGGATTAAAGGAGGCTGTGTTCTGAAGGTACCCCAGCATACAAAGGGCTTTTGCAACCAGATATTTCCTTTTGTCTCTCTCTCTCTCTGTCTCTTTGTCTCTCTCTCTCTTTGTCTCTCTCTCTCTCTCTCTCCCTTCCTTTCTTTCTCCCTGTACCCAAAGTTCACCAAGCCCGGTGCCCTTTGAGATCCTGCCCTATCTGAGTTCACAGTCATTTAGGGAACAGATATAAGTGGAAGCAACTCAACTAGGAACTAGAATACTGAAACCATTTGAGTCAATTAGATGGGATCTTTAACAATTCAGCTGTTGGACTTAAAATATCGGCAATTTCGTGTTTCAAATATGCCAGGAAGCAGAAACAATGGGCTTGGAAACACAAAAGGGAGGAGGAGAAAAGGACTTTGTCTGAGGGAAAGGCAAAGAAGGCTGGGAAAAGTTGCCAGAACTTGGATGTGTTACTCTAAGTATTGAAGAGCTGAGTAATATGTACTTTGAACTTTTTAAAGTAGAAAAGGGAACTTGGGGAAATATTGAGAAGCCTGATGAGTTACTTAAAAAGTTGAAGAACTTGGCTTAGGAAAAAGAAAAAGGAATGTGACGGAGTATCCCTGCCAGAACTGAGCCCACATCATGCCATGGAATTAGCCTACTGCTTAAACTCTTCGTGGCTTGAAGAGATCAACCTACATCCCCACCTGCTACTGGGGGCCCCTGTCCCTACTGCCAAGGAAGACATTAATATCATTATCACCACCAAAGAGGTTAAGTCATCTCTTCTTTTCCTCATAGCATTAAGTTCAAATGCAGAGCCTAGGAAAAGGACATTGTGTGTAAAGGTGGTTGGAGCACCAGTAGAGGGGACTGGCCATATGTGTAGCCATCTTCATCAGCTGCTGTGGGAGCAGAAGGCTTTTCCATGTGTTACCTTCATCAGGAAAGAAAAAGGTCACAAACACAGCAAGGGTATTCTGACACCGAGCAGCTCCCAAGTTTTATACAATGAGCACAATCTTGCAGTGAGAGCCAGGCATGGTGGCTCCGGCCTGTAATCCTATTTCCTTGAGAGATGGTGATCTAGGGATCATGGTTAAAGCCCAGCCTGGGGAAAAGTTCTCAAATAAAGCAGGGTATATCAAGAAGCATCCTAAAAACCTTTCTTCATAAGAAATTATGTGCCTACCTTTATTCTGCTTAATATGTCATTTAAAGGCAAGGTAGGAAAGTGAAGAACGAGATGGACACATTGTGCAGAAACTCTTTTTTCCAGCTCTGACTCTTACATTCTGCTTGATGTCCATGTACAATTTCACCATCTGCAAAGTGAGAGGGTTTTTACCATGGGTATCTGATATTTTTCTCTCTTTGATGCTCTATACTGAAATATTAAGTTTATCATTACTATTGGGCAAGATAGATTTGCAATGCAAAAGTTACTGACATTTTTGTGTTTCCTTGACATTCTCAGAGCAACTGTAATCTTCCTATTCTGAAGGTTATAGGTAGAAGGATCAAGGCCAATGGCCAGCCTGAGCAGAAAAGTTCTCAAGACACTCTCATGAAAATAACTAGCAAAAAACAAGACTGGTGATCTGACTCAAGTGACAGATCGCCAGCCTAGCAAGCACAAGTCCCTGAGCTCAGGCCTCAGTATTGCCAAAACAAAACAGAAAAGCAACAGCTTTCCCGGGCATTGTTATGTTTCATTCCCCAACAATCCTTTAGGTATGACTACTATTCCTTGTGGGAGATTGCCCTAAGATGGTCCTCAATGATCCCTCATTCTAGATCCATTCCCCTTGACTTTCATCTAACAAGTAGATCACGAAAAAATGATGGACGGCCATCTCTGAGATGAAGCAACAAAAGACCATTTTATTCGTGATCCCTAGCCTGCCCTTTCATGTGCTCATACTGATAAAATCCGCTGATATACTATAAACTACCCTAACGAGCACTCCCTTAACAGAGCACTGAGGGAAACAGTGGACCAACCATCAGCACAGAATGGAAGCCTTCAATCCAGTAACCAAAAGGAACTTTCAATATCCAAAAGAAAGTGAACTTTCCTACCAACCACAGTAGGGAGCTTGCAGTAAGTCCATCCCCTTGATAACTAGCGCTGGCCCTGACCTGTGGCTATGAAAGACCTTGAACTAGTCTCACCTAAACAACACTTACATTTCTGCCATATAAAACATGCACGTCTATTGTTCTCAAACACTACATTTTTGGGATAACTTGTTACACAGAAATAGATAACTAATACATGCCTGTTTGGTAGACAGGCAAGGGGAGCAGAAATTCATGTCTCTGTAGCTTATACCTTTGGTGAATGAGGGTTTTGTTAAGAAACACTACAGAAAGTAATACCCCAACTCCATTTTGCTAAACCTCCTGTGGACAAAGACAGGCTCTTCTCCTAGTCAGGTATTTGGTGTTTTATCCCCAGGTTCTCCTAAAACTCTTGGAATTTACTGTGAAACCTGGATGGTAAGCATCTCTTTTGTTGTAGCAAAGTAACTCCTGACTTTTGGTAGACATCTAGATGGTTTGGGGCGGGAGAAGGGGGGACATGGGGCTGATCACTAGAAAGATCATACCTGAAAAGCTAGGAACTTTCAGCCCCACCCCCACCCCAGAGAGCAGGAGTGGAGACCAAGTTAATCACCCAGGATGATGATTTCATCAATCATGCCTATGCAATGGAACCTCCATTAAGACCCTAAAAATCAAGCTTGGAGAACTTCCAAGTTGGCAAGCACATCCACATGCCAAGAGGATGGCTGGTCCCATCTGCACAAGTACAGAAGCTTCTGCGCTCTGGACCCTTCTCGACCCCTACCTATGTGCCTCGTGGCCTGGCTAATCATTCCTAACCTTTATAATAAACAAGTGATCATAAGTAAAACATTTCCTGGAATTTTATGAGCTGTTCTAATAAGCATCAAACCTGACCAAGTGCTGGGAACCCACTGGACTTTGTAGCTAGGCCAGAGGCGGGTGTGGGCAACCTGGAGACCTGATGCTGGTGACTGGCATCTGTAGCGAGGGTGTTCATGGGAGACAGAACCCCCAACCCAACACATGTCATGTTAAGTGGTTAGTGACTTGACTGAGTTCAGCTGGACACCCCATTGGTGTTTGGGGACAGGGGGACTTGGAGAACTGGTGGTTGTGAGAAGAAAACCCGTTGGGTTCAGATGTGGTGTGAGTAAAAAAAAATCTTCAATGCTGTCCAAAAACATCAAGGCCCAGAGGGAGCTAAAAAAATAGTTTCCTAGAATTGGCCAACTCCCAAGCCCTGGGGAAAGGTGAGTAAAACGAGGCTGACAGGCAACATGACCTTTAGGAAACTTCCCCTGAGTCATCCAATGAATCTGTAGGTTCTGGAGACTTCCACAGCCACAGGGCTCATAGGCCACTGCCAACTCTCCCCTTCCTCCCTCCCTACCCCCCCATCCCTCAGCACCTTCTTCAGATCAGGAGAAAGTAGTATCAGCCACAGAGTGCCAATCTCTTCATCCTTTATTGGAACTCCATTTTCCACCTGTTCAGGAAATATAAACTGGGATCCTCACTACCCAGAGAACTGGTAGCCTCAGGCACGGGTCCCTGAGGGTGTCCTCCATGACACATGGCATTCAGAGGCTTCCCGAGGGTAGGCTGGTTACCCAAAATGAAACAGGCAGTGGATTTCCTGCCCCAGAGTGACCCAGTGTTCTCTAAGCACCAGTTCTGTGTCTGCTCCTAAGAACTAAGAAGCTGAGGATTTTCCCAAGAAAATCCCAGAGAAAGGAGAGGAAATAAAGACTAGTAGATAGTGCATTGTTAGACCCTGCTGACAGGCTTTGGGGCAGAGCTATTTGGAAGCTACTGGAGCCACGGAACCAAATGCTCTCCTTCTGTAATCCTGGGCTTACTTCTGGTACTCTGAAGTCAGTCACATTGTCAAATCAGCACTGAAGCCTCAGGATCACAGTGTCTCAGTGTAAGTGCACCACACAACCTGGGACCCTGGGGAAAGGAGGTGGGGTGTCGTTGCTTCATAGGAAAAAAAAGAATTATAGCTTGGAAAGAATTTCATTATTGAGTTGGATGGTGGTGATGGTTATGTGACAACATAAATAGATCTCCACTCAGTTATAGCTTAAATGGTACAGTTTATGTTTTATAATCTACTCAAATGCATGTAAATATATATGTACCTATAGATACACATAGATGTGTTGATATAATTACCTGAGAGCCCTGAAGGCAAACAAACCAAACTCTACCACAAGTTCTCTCTGGAGCCAGTGGGAAGGCTCTGTGGAGTGAGGATTCTAGGAGAATTCCATGTAGTGAGACCCAGAGCACATAGATGAAGGTATGACTTTAAGCCAGCCAGGCTGACCAAAATCACATGAGAGATACAGAGATGACAATGATCAACAGACTTACAGAGAAGACCCAAGGCCAGAATTTTCAAAATGGCAGCCCAGGGGACGTCAGCCCAGGGAAGGCACCTAAAAGTCATTGGATCCAACCACTTACTTCATAGATGGAAGAACTGAGTCTCAAAGAAGGTTCATACAGCCTGTTGGTCCACATAGGATCCAGAAGCCAGACAAGTTCTGGGTGGATAGACTAAGTCTGACTCCAGCTCCATCAGCGGTGGGCTGTGTGACCACTAATCTGACCTCACCTCCTTGACCTCAGCTCATTCATCTCTGAAAGGAGAGGAGAGAGAACACCACACCTCCTTTTCCAGGTCCTGGGAGGGACTGATAAGATAGAACATCTCACGTGACATAGGAAGGGCTGGAGCATGGGCCCAATCCTTCAAAATCTCTGCTCCTTCTACAGTCTAGCTATGGATCTCACTTCTAGTTCCTTGGAGTCAACTAGAGGATATTTTTGTTTTATAACCCACCTCTACGTCCCTCCCCACCCTAGTGGGCTGGGACTTCTACTCCCATGAAGAAGAAATCAGGTCTGGGCACAGAAGCCAGGCCATGTTCTAAGAACTCCAAAGTATATCGTTCATTCCAGCCTTAACCCAGATGGACGAATGGAGCTGATGAAGCCATCATGTTGTGACTAGGGAAACTGAAACAGGAGGGTCACCTGACTCACCAGACCTAAGAACAATTGAGGTGCAGCTCTGACCCAGGGTCTGGATAAAGAAGATAATGGACTGGAGGTTCTGATCAAACCAGGTCTGGAACTCCAGCTGATACCTGGACATAGTCCTCTCACTGCAAACCTCATGTGGAACAGTGGCATTGGTGCTGTGGGACCCACGTGGCAAGTGTGAGAATCCTCATGGAGCTTTCTCATGGAAGCTGGTGAGCACACTCAGGAAATGAGTATTCTCTCCTCTTCCCTGAGGAGTCACGCCAGGCCTTCCCCATGCTCCCTGACAGCAGCCCAGCTCCTGCCCCTGTGTGCTCATACCACATCCGGGCAGTGTGCTGTTGTCCCTCTCATTACACCACCAGGCCTCCCTGGTGACATAACCCCCTCCATATTTACTTCAGCCTAGTATAACTTGGCTCTGCAGACACATTCTTGTGAAATTCTAAGGCAGATGCTCTGTGTTTGCTGGTTTGGGAGAGGCCAAAGTCAAACCTAGATCCATTTTCTCTTCTCTCTCCTTCCTCTTCCTCCTCCTCCCCCCTTTTCTTCCTCCTCCTTCTTCCTCTTCCTCCTTCTCCTCCCTTCCTCCTCCTCCTTTCTTCTCTTCTCCTCTTCTCTCTTCTCCTCCTCTTCCTCTTCCCCCTCCTCTTCCCCCTTCTTCTTCCTCCTCCTTCTTCCTCTTCCTCCTTCTCCTCCCTTCCTCCTCCTCCTTTCTTCTCTTCTCCTCTTCTCTCTTCTCCTCCTCTTCCTCTTCCCCCTTCCCCTCCCCTTTTTCTTCTTCCTCCTCGTCTTTCTTCTCTCTTCCTCCTCTTCTTCTTCTCCTCTTCCTCTTCTTCCTCCTCCTCCTTTTCTTCTTCTCTTCTTCCTCCTATTCTCTCCCAGCCCCCTCCTCTCTCTCTGGCTCAGAGGCAGGATCTGCAAGTGGATGGCCATGGCAGCAGATGGAGACCCAGTCCATACATTATGTCCCATCCGTTCCTGAGTCAGGATGGCACCAGCCACATGGTACCGTAATGTGGCAGTGTGAAGAAATGAGCCTGCCTTTTGAAACCTATCTCTGTGATGGGAGCCATAAAGGACCACAAAGCCAGCCTGAGTTCTAGGAGCAGGTCTGCACCCACTTTCCATTCAAGAGTGGGTTTTGCTGGGAGCCAGTGGCTCACGCCTGTAGTCCGAGTTACTCAGGAAGCTGAGATCTGAGGATCACACTTCCAAGCCAGCCCAGAGAGGAGGGAGTGTCTGTGAGACTCTTATTTCCAATTAACCACCAGAAATCCAGAAGTGGTGTTGTGGCTCAAGTGGTAGTGTGCTAGCTTGAAGCTGAAGAGCTGAGGGACAGCGCCCAGGCCCAGAGTTCAAACCCCATGACCGACCAAGAAAAAAAAGAGAGAGAGAGAGTGGGTTTTGAGCACTGTGTCCTGGAGCTATAGGCTGGGTGCTATTCTGAGAAGACCATGTCAGAAGTTCAGCCACACACAGCCATCCACCCTAGTGGACGGCACAGACAGGAGCCAAACAAGTGCCTGACTGAAAACAATGCTTCTGCTGTGAAGAGGGCTGGCATAACGCCAGGGAGACAGGGGAGTGGGTGCTCATTTAGCAGGTGCTATGGAGATTAACAATGAACTGAGATGCACATGCTGAGGAGCATCCTTGAAAAGATTTGTGAAGGAATGTTCTGGAAGAGCACCACGAATACAATGCATGAAAATGGATGGTTGCATTGCTAAAAGATTAGGAAGGGGGCAGAATGGCTGGAGCGTACAGTGGGAGGAAGAAGGATGAAAGGTGAGACATCCCCGGATGCTAGGCCATTGGGGGCTTGGCCGGCCACAGCAGAACTGACCTATTCAGGGGGAGACTTTAAAATACCCCCATAAGACTCTCCCTTCCTGTGGCCTTGCGTCCCTAATGCCTGGAGGACAAGAGGGACCAACACAAGCTCTGGGACAAGAACAAAGCTCAAAATCAGCAAGGTCACTGCCTTTCCATTGTGCCGATGGGGTAACAGCCAGAGGGGAAGAGATGTTCTGAGATGCCACTGCATGGACACGGTGGGCAGGAACTGGAAGGGAAAACCAGGCTCAGTTTTCAGCAGTTACAATGTGTGATTTCCTTTTCCTCTTTACACTAGCATCAAATTTTCCAGATAAGAAAAGACTCCTAGGGACACACAGCTGGCGGAAGTAAGGACCCCAGGCTCTTAACAGCATTAGTTGTTTGGGTTTTGTGTAGATACAGAAAAACTTCTTGGGGGATACATTCCAAGACCTCCAATGGATCAAACTATAGATAGGGAGAGAGGGAGAGAGAGACAGAGACAGAGACAGAGAACGAGAGAGAGAGAGAGAGAATTTCTTTTTTGTTTTGATTCGATTGTGAGGGCTTCGGGGGCATTGTTAGGTTTTTGAGATAGAGTTTTGCTGTGGACTCCAGGCAGGCCTTGAACTCCACAATGTTCATGCCTCAGCCTCCAGAGAAATGGGATTCTAGCATATACTGTGTTTTTTTTCCCTATACATATATACCTATGATAACGTTTAACTTATAAAAGAGATCAACAAAAATAATAAAGTAATTAGAACATACTGTAATACAGTTATACAAATGTGTCTCTCCCTCCCTCCCTCTCAATATTTTGCTGTACTGCAAATCGTAGCAAACTTGGCATATGCAAATTTTTCCTTTCTTTCAGTTGAGAACTTTCACCTTTCCCTTAAAGGAAGCACTTTCCAACTTCTCTGTAGCAAGTTCAGTTGTCTAATAAAGGACCACAGTTGAGTAAAATAAGTGTTACTTGAACACAAGTGCTACAATGCAGCTGATCTGATGACTAAGACAGCTTATCAACGACTCACTGGTGGGGAGCATATACATCAGGGATTGGAGACAAGCCACAGGCAGGAGGGACCAGGGTAGTAGATTTTGTCATGCTACTCAGAGCAGCATACAAGTTAAACTTATTGCTCTTTACTTCTGGAACTTTCAGACTGTGGTTGCCAATAAGTAACTGAGAAAAGCAAAATCACCATTAAATTGGGACCACTGTGCTGGTAGCGATTGAAGCTGCTCCAGACAGGGGCACTTTCTGAAAGGTGTTGGAAGTTTCCCTGGAAAACACGACAGTCTAAAGCAAATGAAACAAAGATCTCTTGCACTAAGAAACAAATGAACATGTTTTGCTTCACTCAAAACAACAACAACAACAAAAAAGATGAAGGCAACTAACTATAAATAGACATCAGTATACTTAGGCTTCTCGTAACTATGGCTCTGTGGATATATATTGAAATTAGCCTGGGGCAGAACAAATAAATGAGCCACTAGAT
The DNA here is from genome assembly GCF_000151885.1 of Dipodomys ordii. Lineage (NCBI taxonomy): Eukaryota > Metazoa > Chordata > Mammalia > Rodentia > Heteromyidae > Dipodomys > Dipodomys ordii. Next base: position 637,103 of record NW_012267298.1, on the reverse strand, counting down.
TCTGTTCCCTGTAGAACTCCCATCTCAGTCACCGAACCCAACTGACTGGGAGGGTTTGTTAAAACACAGATTTCTGGGTTTTAACAGCCCAAGTTCTATAGATCTGGCCTGGGGCACGCATGTTCTCAGGTAATACAGCTCATTTGAGGACCCATTAAGTGTTGTGGTGCCCTGCCTAGCTCGCCCAAAGGGGACAAAGGCCCTTGTTGGCCCAGGTGCCAGGCTGCAGACAGCTCAGAGCCCTGGCCTTCCCCAGGAATGGACCTTAACTCCACCTTACTCAAAGTTATTTCCTTCCTGGTGAGCAACCTGCCACTGGCCAAGGTAGAAATTTAGAGACTCACTCTGTGGGGTCACTCTGTAAGGCATGTGAGTTCCGGGGATCTTCCCACAAGGCCTCTGCATGACTACTCAGAATTCAGGTTTCCTTCTGCCCAATCCCAGATTATTCATGTTTTTTTTTTTTAACAAGTATTATTCCTAACGTCCTCCTCAATATACACCCGGAATTCAGATTTCTGTTACAGAGTCTATTTCTCAACACAACTGAGTCAAGAGCGTTGGTCTCAGAAAGGGATACGGGGTGTCCAGAAAGCAGGCTAAATGGTGTTGGAAGCTAGGTAAGCCGCTTGATATCTGGCGGACACCACTATGGCTGGGGAGAGGAGATGGAAGGAAAAGTATGTGCAGCCTCTGGAGTGATAGCGTGGTGAAATTGGGGTGGTTGTTTGAGAAAGGAACGCACGGGTGAGTACAGTTTCTCCGGCTTTTTTTAGCTGAAGTACTCATTTCATTAATAAAATCAGATGGCTAAGGGCTGCTCACGTCAAAGCAAGGCAAATTGTCAAAGTCAGAAAGCCACTCTGGCAGCCTACCAAAGCTCTCCTCTCCTAAAACCAGAGGTCAGGAGAGTCTCCAAGTCAGTTCGTAATTTTACGGGTGACAAAGCAACGAAAAATCCTCCAGCTAGCAGTTGTGTTATGCCAGGGCAGGGGCTGTGATTAGAAGGAAGTAGGGCACTGAGCCTTTGGATGGGGACATCAGGGTGGGTGCGTTCAAGACACTTGAAGCTCTCAACACCCCCAGAACCCACTGAGCCTGTGGAAGTGAGCTAGCACTCCTAATACATTCCAGCATCTCCTCCAAGCTTGAAGATGGTGTAGAAGCTTAAGAACATATACCATAGTTTAGGCCCAGTTTAGGCCTCCTCATTGCTAGACCCATAGCTAGACCCAAGTTATAATATTGTTCAGCCAGAGAATGCCAGGTCTAGGAGGCTTCTCTGAGAACCCTGGGAGCAAGACAATCACAGGTTAACAGATGCCAGGTGCACTTAACCACCAAAGGCTAGATGAGTATTGTAATGAGAGGCAAAGTCACCAAGGCAAATGGGGCCCAACCCTGGACAGCTATGGAGATGGTTAATAGAACACAACATTGCTAAAGTTCAGCTAGATGGGCAGCCAATGCAAAAGTTGTTCAATCTGCACAATCAAAATTAATCTAGGGCTAGGTACTGGTGGTTCACACCTGTAATCCTAGCTACTCAGGAGGCTGAGGTCTGAGGATTGGGATTCGAAGCCAGCCCAGGCAGGAAAAGTCCATGAGACTCTTACCTCCAATTAACTACCAGAAAACCAGAAGTGGAGCTATGGCTCAAAGTGGTAGAGTGCTAGCCTTGAGCAAAAGAACTGAGGGACAGCGCATGTCCTAAGTTCAAACCCAGTAAATACGTATGTATATACATACATATGTACATACGTATGTACGTACATACATACATATATACATACGTACAGTCTAGTATCCCTTGCCAAGTTTCCAGACCTGATTCCATTCTCTCACATGAAACCCACTGAATAAAGGAAATACTAAACCTCCAGGAAGAAAGACCTGTCCCTTCACATTAAACTAATCTCCACACTCCTTCTCAAGGAACTTACACCAGAGAAAGGAAAATACGAAGAAATGTATTAAATAGTGTTCAATAAGGGATCTGAGGTAATACGTGGAGACACAAAACATCAGCCCCTGTTATTGTGAGTTGGAAATGAAACCCGGCTACAGGGCCAGATCATAGTAAGTCCATGGACTCACCACACACTCATTTCCTCCGTCCCCAAGTAAATGCTGAAGGACATACCTGACAATTGTAATAACCCCTGTATTGTTTCTTTCGCCTGGAAGAGTTGTCTGCAAAAGAAGCAATATCAATACCTCATTCCACAGCACAAGTAGAGATTAGTGTCACCCTGAAGGACTTGATAAGGCCCAGTGCTCCAGAGAATGAGGAATAAGCCTGGTGAAGACTGGAAGGTCTTGCCACAGCAGTCTTCAAGGGTTCTGGGAAAGGCCGTCTACAAAGTACAGAGCTAATTGTTGTCTGCTGTACTTGTCACCACTAAGACAAAAGCATAACACCTAGTAAGCCTGTTTAGCTTTCAGGTTGAGAGACTCTTCCACACATAGGAACAATGTTCCAGGTCACTTCCCAAAGGACAATGAGGACTGCCAACTTTGAGTGGAGCGCAGTGCCAAAAAGGTTGTGGTTCTGGCATAAATAGCCCAAGCCTAACACTTCACTTTGTGGTATGTGAGGTAAGGCTGAGGCTGGAAAGATGCTGTGTGACATTTATGACTTAGCCTTTGTAGGATAGTTATGATAGGGTTCTAGCCTAAGGCTCCTGGTGTACCACTAGACCCCAGTCAAAATGGAGCACTTGACCAGAGAGTATCAATGATAATGTAGCCATCATCATCCATGATAAGTTGCCATGATTCCCTAAGGAATCATCTAGCTCCTTCCCACGCTTGGTAAGTCAGGCATGTGAAAGCCGGAGAGGGAAAGTGATTTACCTTTAGGAAGGATTTTAGTTGCAAGTAACAGAACCATGTCAACATAGGCTTAGATAAGAATAGGTTTGTCTCCTATCAGAAATCCAGAAATTGGTCATGGTTGTATTGACTCATCTGCTGTCCAAACCCTGGCCCATTCTACCTGTCTGCTCAGCCATGTGTAATATGGCCCGTGTTTTCGCCTCTTGTCTCATGGTTAAACGCCTCACCATACCTAGGCAAAAGAAGCTTCCTCTTCCCCTTGAATCAAGAACGCTAAGTTCTCCAGAGTGGTAATCCAATTGTCCCAAACTCCACAAACTATGACATTTTTATCTCACCTCTGAGTGGGTCTGGTCAGTTTTCTAGACATTTGGTCCAGAAACATGGACAACCAAGAGCTGGCCGGTAGAAAGCCTTGTGGTTCCTATTTCTATGAAATAAATTTGATGACACTTAGGGATGTAAAACAGCTACCACTCTGGTTTTGGTTTGGTGGGGTGAGAATCCAGCATGTGGACTGATAGCTCTGGTTTTGTTGGTTTGGGTTTTTTTGGGGGGACAGGGGAGAGAGAGGAGGTTGTCTTATGAGGTTGGAGTCTGTGCCAGCTGGGACTGCGCTCTTCTGATGGCTTAGTTCATCTGGGCTTCCAAGACTTCTCAGACACATCAGTCTCAGTCAAGATGGCTGACAGCAGAGGCTGGCTCTTGACTTAGGTAGACTGACAAACCTCCTCAACACAGTGGGCTTCGAGTTCCAGGATTTCTTACAGGCCAGAGACAGTGATCCAAGAGAGCCACACAGAAGCTCTGGGCTTTTCGGTTCCTGGCTAGGGCACCCTGTAACAAAGCCTCCCCTGTCTTCTCTTGCTCCTGAGAATCACTAAGGCCACCTCAGATTCAAGTGAAGAGGTCAGAGACATCATTTGTCAGTGAAAGATGATGCACAGATTTGCATACCTATCTTAAAATGACCCCACCAGGTCTCAGTAAAACACTGATGTGGCCACGCGTATCTACGGCCTTCCCTGCTGACCCAGCCCCGCTGGGTCCTGGGATAGGCACACCTACATGGATCGCCGCTACTTGGCCATGTTCTCCTCTCCTCTTGCCTGTCCTACATCCCGCTGCCTCAGACTCCCATTCTGTGCAAGATTCTGAGGCCTCTCACAGACTGACCCAAACAAGGGATTCTCTAGAATACTCATCATTTCTCATGTCCACGAGGCCCTTTGTTTGCTGTATCTAACCAACCAAAATCCATGAATCAGCTGGGTATGGTGGCTCACACTTATAATTCTAGCTACACACGAGACGGAAATTGGGAGGGTGACAATTCAAGCCCAGTCTAGGCAAGAGGTGCCAGTGGCTCACGCCTGTAATCCTAGCTACTCAGGAGGCTGAGATCTGAGGATCATGGTTCAAAGCCCGGGCAGAAAAGGCCATGAAACTCTTATCTCCAATAAACCACCAGAAAGCCAGAAGTGGTGCTGTGGCTCAAGTGGTAGAATGCTCGCCTTGAGCTGAAGAGCTGAGGGACAGCGCCCAGGCCCAGAGTTCAAGCCCCATGATGGACAAAAAAAAAAGACTATCTCAACTAATAAAAAATGATAGGTGTGGTGTGTGCCTGTCACCTCAGCTGTTTGGGAAGAATAAATAAGATCACCCTTCTGGCCTTAAACACAAGCTCCTATCTGAAAAAAAAAAAAAAAAGTGGACTAGAGATGCGGCTTAAGTAGTAGAGTGCCAGCTGACAGCAAGTACCCCAAGCAAGAGCAAGGAAACCTGTGTTCAAGCCACCAGCACAGGAAGGCGAGAAGAAGGAGGAGGAGGAGGAAGGGGGAGGGGGAGGAGGAGGGGAAGGGGAGGAGGAGAGGGAGGAGGAGGAGGAAAAGAGGCTGGGAGTACCACTCATGTAGTAGAGCACTTGACTAGCAAGCACAAACACTAGTACCACCACACACACACACACACACACACACACAGCCATGAATCAATAGGGCTGTACACAGAGACCATATCTGAGAAACCTGGCTTCTAATTTCTCACTAAGCCTGGGCATGATTGTAACCCAGAGCTGAGCACAGCCCGGCTGAGGAGCTCATCAGTCTCTGAATCAGTGCACGTTCTATCCACACCTGAGACCAGATTCCAGCCAAGTAATGCAGTTGATGAAGCCAAGTGCAAAGAAACGATTCAGAACCGAACAGGCAGGTGCTTCTCATAGGATAAGGCAAAACAGGTAACGGAGTAGAATAGAAAACTGAAAAGGGATTGCTTAGAAAGCTCTCTCCCCAGTGTCTTAATATTTATTTTTTTCTGTCTAGACTACTCCACCCACATATCCATGTGGTGGTCCCTTAGCTTCTCTCAGGTATCTGCGGACATGTTACCTTCCCTGGCCTCCCACTGCGCTCATGCCTCCCATCCGGATGTATTTATCTAATCTCTACCCCTGAGAACTCGCTATTTACTCATTTCCTTCTTCCATGAAAGCTGGGACTGTGTACTCTCCTTCTTTTTGCTGTCTCTGCCCTTCGTAAACCAACACCTTTTACAGTGGGCTTTGAATACTTGCTTTCTAAATGATCAGATCACTCAACCAACCAGTTTCATTGTAATGTATCCAAATCAACTGGATGGAAATAACACCAGAGAGTGGAGAAGAACAGAAAGGGGGAGGTGATGGTGGGAGACATGGGGGTGAGGTGGGTGGGGAGGAGCTCAAGTTTGCAGCCAAGAGGTTAGAACTACTGAATTAGGACCTTCAGGTTAGAGCAATGAGGTTAACCTCCAGCCCAGATTTAAGGCTTACATGCGTTACAGTAAGACACACCAACCAGAAACAAGAACCCTTTACTGCATGGCTGTGGAGGAGGATGTTTACCACCAGCAGCAGCCACAGAAAAGTTCTCAGTCATTGCCCACTGAGCACAAAGTGAACACTATCATCCCTCGGCCTCTTTGGCCTGATCCTGCCTGGGCTGAATGTCAGCAGGACTGTCCTCAGAGGCTTCTCCAGGGTAGAGGTTGGACAGTGTTGACAGGTGCTCCATCTCTACAAAGAGATGAACAGGCTATCCCAGATCTCCAGTCCTCTCGAGACATACTACCACCCTTCAGGACTTTCTCCTCTGGCTGGCGACCTGCAATCTTCCTCACTAAAGAGTTTGTTTGATTGTTTTTGTGTGCTTGTTTTGAACCAAGCCAGGAAGAATTATAAAGTAGGCCAACCTCTCACAATCACAGTGATGTCAGGTCCACTCACTGTGCCCTTAAAGCACTAATGGTGATGATGAGCGTGATGGCGGTGGTGGTTAGAGTTATTAGAATGGTGGTGGTGGTGGTGATGATGATAATGATAGTGGTGGTGTTGGTAAGAATGGAGAGGATGATGATGATACTGAGGGTGGTGGTGGTGGTGGTAGTGATAGTGATTTTGGGGTGGTAATAGTGACTGTGATGGTAGTGGTGATAGTGATAGTGATGATGATGGCCTTAAGTCTTTGGTTGGGGAAGAAGGATTGTTTGATCTTTTGTCTGGGGAGTGATACTAGGCTTTAAACTCAGGGCCTTATACTGGCTAAGCAAACACCCTACCATTTAAGCCACACTTCCAGCCCTATTTGCTTTAGTTTGTTTTACTGATGGAATCTTAGGCTTTTGCCCAGGCTGACACCACATCCTGATCTTCTTACCTCTGCCTCCCAAGTAGCTCCAATTATAGGTATGTGTCACCCTGAGAGGCAGCCTCACCTCTTGATCCTCCTTACTTTCCACATGGCTTGTTTTTTGAGATGGAGTATTTCTATGTACCTCAAACTCGCAATCCTTCTGCCTCAACCTCAAGTACTGAGATTACAGATACGTTCCACCTAGCTGTGTGTTTATGATACTCTCAAAGTTCAGATATTACTTCTCAAACATTAAAACATAGCTCTGTCTGGAAACTTGATCCATGTGGCCATATTGAATTTGAACTTCCAATCTGATATGATCCTGTTCCAAAGATGAATGGTTCCCAGCTCGGCCTCTGAGCCTGAGAGAGCAGGTTGAGCCTCCCTCCCTCTCCCCAACAGGGTCAGAGTTTGCATCAGGATGTCTGCATGCACAGTCTGTACATCTCCATTCAACTACAGTGAGCTGCACCTTCAGTCTGTGAGTGTGTGTGCATGTGGGGGGGTAATATATATGTGGGTGGGGTGAGTAATGTGTGTAGGTACCAGGGTTTGAACTCAGGGCCTGGATGCTGCTCAAGGCTAGCACTCTTCCACTTGAGCCACTCCTGGGTTTTCAATAGTTAGTTGGAGATAAGAGTCTCATGGAGACCCATCATCTGCACTGGACATTGACCAAAATGACCTAAGCAACTCAATGGCAGCGATGGGAGGGAGGGAACACGTGGGAAAGAGGGAACAGCTGATGCTATGCAAAACAAAAGAAATGTACATATCACCCAATGTGGAAGAAATAACTGTATTGCAATGCTCATAGAACTCATAAATGTTATAGACCATGATAGACAATTTGCTCCATGAAAGTTAGAATGTGTTTGTGACTTTAACTAAGCATCACTATCCCACAATACTGTGAAATTTGGGAAATTAGGTAACCACTTAATCACAATAAAAAAAATTTTGGAAAAAAAAAAAAGGAGTCTCATGAACCTTCCCCCTTGAGCTGGCTTCTAGCTGTGAGCCTCAGATCTCAGCCTCTTGAGTGGCTAGTATTACAGGCATGAGCCACTTGTACCCAGATCTCTCAAACTTATTTAAATGCAGCAGTGGCCCTGTGCTGGTTCAGTGTTGCGGGCTCCGAGTGACAGTTCATGTGGCTCAGGGAGGCTCTTGAGTCACTGAGGAAACCAAAGACCTGAGTCCCTACAACCTTTGCTCCCAGACCCCCAGTACTCTGGAAATGTGTAATCCGCATCCTCCTCTTCCTCCTCCTCCCACAGACCCGGGGTTCAGGCCCTGCTGATTCATTTCGAGAACCGCCGCTCTCCACCGCGCAGGAGGAAGGCCTGGCCTGGCCGGAGCCGTGTGCACAGGCTGTGATTCATCAGCTCGTCTGCAGCCTTCTCTAAAGCAGCGCTTACACAACCAGGAGCTGCTGCTGGGAGCCGGCACAGGGGCTTCCCCTCTGAGTCACCCTCCCGGCCTTGGTTCACTTCCACACAGCCACGAGAAGCTGGAGGGACAGGCACATGCCCCAAAGAGGAACTGCGCGAATTAGCAAATGGGGTGTGAAGGCCACCCCTGGGGTTGGCAGCATGGGTGAGGCAAGACCACAGCTGTGCAGATCCTGTAGAAGTGAATGTGCATCGTAAACGAAACCTCCAGCCTCTGGCCCGGCCTGGGCTCCCTGGGATGTGCTCAGTATGAGTGTTTGGGGGCTCAGGGGCGCTGATGGCTTCAGGGCCCAATCTAGCCACTAAGTCACAGCTGGGGGAAGTTAGGGGACAATGTTCCCCTAGGATCAGTGTCCGGAAAAGAAGGGGCCTGGATTCCTCCAACCTCACTGGTCTCCGCGGTCACCCAGAACTGGAACTATCACACCCAACCGCGCTTTCCCAGCTCCAAGGAAGGACCAGAGGCTCCCAAAGTCCAGTTCTTCCTTCTCATCCTCTCTTCCTGGGGAGGAAAGGAGAACAAAGGGAGAGAGAGGTTGCATCGGGCCACCATTGACTCACAAGAGCCCTTTGGGAAGGTCACAAACGTTGCTCCTAGGCCTCAGCTTACCCATCTCTAAAATGGGGCTAATGACACCTGCCACTGGACTCAGCGCCAGGACATGGGAGAGCATTCATTAGGCTGGGTCACTGTGTTTTAGCTAATAACACGTCTGGGTGAGGCCCAGGGACCCAGGCAGCTTGCTCTCCACCTTCAAAGCTCCCCTGAGAAGTGGGTGGGAGGCATCGCGAATCAGGTATGAAGAGGGAGGAAACCAAGGCAGCGTCAAGAGACACCCTGGTGGCAGAGAGAGGAGAGGAAATGAGGGCCTGGTGACCACCTGAGAAGGGAGCAAAGGTCATAGCCAAGGTCAAAGCTCTCCTGTCCAGGGAACCGGGGAAGTCAGTCTGTCTCTGAGCTTCATTCATCCAAACGTGGGCATAGAAAGACTGGCAGGGAGAAGAAATGAAAATTCATGAGGACAAAGGGCCTCGTGAGCACCTAATCAGTGCCGGGTAGGCATGTGCTTGGGCCCCGCCTGCTTCCCCCAGAAAAGGAAGAGGAAGCCCTTGAGCAGGAAGACTGCTCCACATTCAGGTGCCCTGGGGAACACATTCCCAGAAAAGTACCTTGAGTTTTAGTTGCTGTTTTGTTTTGCGCTTTGGGGATAATGGGGTTTGAACTTGGGGCTTCAAGTCTGCAAGGCTGGCGCTCTAACACTTGAGCCACACCTTCAGCCTGGCTTTTTGCTGCTCAATTGGACATAGAGTCTGGTAGCATTTGCTGCAGGAACTGGCCTCGGATCACAGTCCTCCCAGCCTCAGCCTCCTCCGTAGCTGGGATTACAGTCATAAGCAAGCCAAGTAGGTGGTTGAATCCTCTCGAATGCACCCTACCTCTCGCACATCGCACAACTCTGGATTCGGAAAACATGCTGCTGTGGGTGGACAGGGCTTTCGTGGGCCTCCTGAGGACACCTGGCCCTGGCCTTCTCAGCTCAGAAGAATCGCCAGAAGGAGGTAGGTGCAGAGTGAGCCACAGGAATTTATCAAGCACCTACTCTAGGCCTGGGCAAGTATTTCTAAGATTGCCTCATGCTTCATTTAAGAAAATGGTGGCCCAGAGAGGTGACGTGAGTGGCCTGAGGTCACACAGTGACTGAGAGGCAAAGCCAGGATCCACACGGAGATCTTCCAGTCCCATAAGGCCGTTACAATCTGGCACCTGAGGCCAGAAACCTACTGGAGTTGGCAGAAGGTCACAAGGCCTGGTTGCCCAGTCTCAGCTTAGGGCTACAAAGGCACGTGTTCAGAGAGGTTGGGCCAAGTGTTTGGAACTGCTGAAATGAGCCTAGGCCTGTGCCGAGGCCTCGTCTTCTACCTGTGGTGGAAGAGCAGAGGGAAAGGAAGAAGCGGGCTCAGGACTCTGACAGCAGACACATGCTGGTCAGCGTACTCGGGGACCCCGGGAGGCAACGTGCGTGTCTGTGGCGATGGGACAGCAAAGGCAGTCTCAGGCCCCCATCTCCAGCCCCTAGTGCTTCCTGGGGAAGCAGACAAGACCAGCGCGTGGCCTCAGCCCCCAGCCCAGAGGTGATTTTGACTGTGCATGCAGTTGGGGAAACAGAGGCTCCAGGAGGTGACTTGTTCAAGGCCACACAGTGTTTGGTGGCTGAGCTGGGAGAAGAGGCCAGAGCAAACCCCGTGTTCTGGCCTCTACACAAGGACCAATGGGAAGAGGACTCTGGAAGTGACAGCAAGAGATGGCTGACTGCAGAATTTGTTATGCGATCCAGAACGTTCCCGAAAGGCACAGGAGATGCCCTTCGTCATTACAGGGGGGCAGGGCATAGGAGGACTGATCCAGACAAACTGGGACACATGATCACCAGGCCCCACGCCTGGCGTGTGCGGGACGTCACACAGGATTTGTCCACCTCACTGACAACTGGTACTGGAATTTCATCACCGCCAGACAGATTTGGAAACTGAGGCATAAGGGAGGGGGAGGGGGGAACTCACAAGCAGCTGCAAAGGTTGTGGAGTAGACCGGACCCAGGCCCTATGGGAAGACAGAGGGAGAGCCATCAGCTGCCAGGTGCATCTGCAAGAGGTAAGTAGCCAGTGCCCAGGCTTGGGATGGGGCCGGGCCTGTGGCAAGCTGGCTACCCAACAGTGTCCACATTACCCGCTGAGAAAGGGAGCCCAGAGCTGGGCGCTGGTGGTTCACGCCTGTAATCCTAGCTACTCAGGAGGCTGAGATCCGAGGATCGCGGTTCAAAACCAGCCCAGGCAGGAAAGGCCGTGAGACTCTTATCTCCAATAAACCACCAGAAAACTGGAAGTGGTGCTGTGGCTCAAGTGATAGAGTGCTAGCCTTGAGCTGAAGAGCTGAGGGACAGACAGCACCCAGGCCTAGAGTTCAAGCCCCATGCTCCTCCTGGGAGCCCAGGAGGCCAAGAGCAGCAGGGCTTGGTGGGTGGGGCAAGGGGGGGGGCTTCTGAATGTCAGGACAGCCTCTCACTTCTGCAGCTTCTTGGGACTGTCCTCGCTGCAAGGGAAGCTCTCTATTGCCTTTCTTTTGGGAGGTGGGGGGAAGGGGCTGGCTTGAAAGTAATCAGTAGGGGTCTGAGGACCACTAGGGTCCATAGTGGCTTCCCAGGATAGACAGACGCAGTACCTGGACAGTCAGAACAGATACAGGGACAAGGCCGCACCCAGGCCCTGCCATGGGGGCTTCTGCCCGCCTTCTGCCTGCAGGACTAGCTGGGGTTCCTAGCTGGGGTTCTGAGGGGCCTTGAGGCCCCTTCGAGCCCCAAATCCCTGCAGATCTGAGGCCCAGGCTGTAGACTCTCCCTAAGCCCCACCTCCCAGTTCTCTGCTTTCTAATAGTTCCTTCCTCTTTCTCTGTTTCCCTTCTGGCTTGCACCCAGCTATGCCCAGCCCAGACTTTGGGGTGACTTTCAGGAACCTGTCATTGTGAAAAAGTCAAAGCAACCCCACCTGGCTGTCTCTAGGCACCTAGAGGGAGAGCAGGGCCAGCAGGGACCAGGGAGAAAGAGCTTGTGGTTGTGGTTATGGAAGTTTCTTCCCAACCCCCAGCCCACAAAAACATGTGAAGGAGCCTGGGGTACTTAGACCGTCCTGGCCCTGCTCCAGGTGAAAATGTAGGCCGAGTAACAGTTCCTAGTGTTCACCTGAGGCATGTGACCCACATGGCCCATGCAAAACAACCTATGTTATCAATTAGATGTGGAAGAGGGAGGGGTGCATATGCACCCATCTTATAGAAGATAGAGATGAGATTCCAAGAGGTGAAGCCAATCGCCCTGTCGCCCCACTAAAAGTGGACACAGCAACAATGTAAAGCTGGTGTGCTTGTAGCCACAAACACTATGCTTCTACTGCATCTCCATGTCACCACAACATTTCTAGACGTCTGTACTTGACAGCTTTCCAGCCATCATTGGTGTCCAAGCATCCAATCAGGGTGGAATTCGGTGGCACATCCCACGCAATCTCTCTGATGTGTGTGCGCCACTACCTTGCTTAGCCCGTGCTCAACCCCAGCTCAGCCAGGGGTTCAAGTCAAACAACAGCATGTGGCAAGCTGACTTCCCAACAGTGTCCACATTACCCTCTAAGAAAGGGAGCCCAGGAAGCTCAGAGCAGCAGAGCTTGGCAGTCCCAAGAGAGGGGGTGCATAACTCTGCACTAAACCTGGATCTGGGGCTGCAGGAAAAGACTGCCCAAGGAAGTGGCACTGGATTCTAAATCTGCGGGGTCTCTGAGTTAGCAGGTAAGGAAAGCGCCCAACTCACACAGAGGGTCCGCTCGTGGGGGACCCGGGCAGAGATCAGAGGGGTCTGTACAGGATGGGTGCGAGACTCAGTGTGGGAGGGAAGCCTGTGAAAATGTACAGGGCTTCGAGAAGCCACAGCAGAAGTAAGGCTGTGGTGGGAAATCGCTAAAGATGTTCAAGACAGCAATAACAGGATGGATGTTTCTAAATTAAGAGAGGGAAACCAGCATGATGGTTCACACCTGTAATCCCGGATGGCCTCAGGCCATGGCAGGAGAATGGAGGAAAAGACTGTGTGAATGATAGAGACTTTTCCCTCCATCTCCGTGGTCATAGCTAACACCTGAGCCCTGGGGAGAATCGGGGCTCACCTGTGGGCCTGGGGCTTTTCCAAGCTACTCCAAGGGTTCCATGTCTAGAGGACAGAACTGCCATCTTCCCTGTGTGGACTGGAACAAGGGACCGCCCCTTTATCCTTGTCTACTTAAAAAAGAGACCACCGTCTCACATCCCTTGAAAGTGCTTACAGTCAAAACACAGGGAGACAGCTGCCTTCAATCCCCCATTGAAGCAATTTCACACCATTGTTCCCAATCTTCACATCTTTACCTTGCAAGGAGGAGGCTGGGGCTGTGCTCAGAGCCCCCAGCTCCTGCAGCTGGACTGGCTCCGCTCAGGCTCTCTTAAACCATCACTTCCCCCCACCCATGGCCTGCCACACGGCGCCCTCCCTCCCCCTGCTCCCACCCAGGCCCCAGCAGAGCGCTGGCTCCAAGCAGCCTGGGGAAAAGGCGAAGGTGATCGCCTGCCCGCCCCGCCCCACCCCCCGCCCTCCAGCTCTGGGCTCCGCCCTCTGTGTGATCGCCCCTCCAGCTTTGGTCTCAAGAGCTTTCCTATTAACACTCCAGAACCCTCTCAAGGGCACTCTTCTCTGCCCATCCCCGTTCACTGTCTTTGAAAGTGGGCAGGAGAAATGAATCTTCATTAGTTCACTAAGAATAATGGCAAATTGTGGGCAGGGACGGGACAGGGAACATGGGGGAAAGCGAAGGAAGGGGAGACATTGTCTAAAGAGATTTGTACTCACTACCTGACGGAGGACATGGGGACCCATCTGTCCAGCACTTCAATGATAACAAGAAAATTCCATTTTATAAAAAGAACGGGATTTTCTCAGGGGAAGAACACAAACGCACGATGGCTATGTGCACCTGACCTGATCTGATTATTAAAATAATAGGTACTGAAATGAACTTCAGGAAATGGAATCCAGAGGGTTTATTTCTTTGTGGCTGTTTTCATTTTCTTTTGGTTTTGTTTCTTCCTTTATCTGTCTTTGGGAGGATGGAGGGGCACAGAAATGGAGGGACAAAGGGGAAACAGTGCGCACACTAGGCACTGTACTGAAAATGAACTACACAACTTGTGGGTGGGGACAGGAGGGAACAGCAGGGAGAGAGCAAGGGAAGGGGTGACATTGTCCAAAAAGAAATGTACTCTTTGCCTGACTTATGTAATTTCCACCCCTCTGTCCATCACCTTTACAATAACAATTAAAAAACAGGAGAAAAGAGAACAATGTCAAACCCATCCCACATAGCAGACATGGTATCTTTTCATGAAAAACAACTCCGTTTCCAGAACAAAGCAAACAGTGAGTAAAGTAGCACCCTCCCTCACACCCTCTCTCTCATTCCTCCTGCCCACCCAAGCTGGATTTTCCCATCTGCCCCAGGACATAGGCTGTTTGTGCTAAAGGAGAGATTTTGAGAATCGCTGCACTACACTTTACCACGGCATTTCTGGCACCCCACACTTAAGTTTCTACAAGTCTACTTGCACAAAGTGGAAGCCTAATGTGTTGGTGGTTGAGGACAATTGGGGTGGGACCAGAGGAAAGGGTGGAGCGAGGCTTGGTTAGGTCTGGAAGCAGACTTGGGCTCTGTCTCGGGCCCTTCCCTGCTGTGGGGGCAGAGCCAGGGCCACCGTGAGCGGCCCGGGGAGCAGGATGGAGAGCATTTTCTGAATGTGCACAGGGCTGCTGGGTGTCCCAGCATGCCCCACGCTCCTGAGACTTGGCTGGAAGGTCCTGAGGGGCTAGGTGGGCTGCAGAAAGGGGGGGGAGGACCTGGGTCCCCACTCCCACACCGAGGGAGGAGCCAGCCTGGACCACCTGCAGACCTGGAACACAAAGGCAGGCAATTACATGCTTGGGTGGCACCTGCTGTGTATCCGGCCTGAGCAGCCTCAGGAAAGACCCCACAGGCCACACCCAGAGGGGCTGTTGGACCACACTGGGATGCACAGGGGAAAGTCCCTGCCTCCCAGTGGGAGCTGAGGCTGAGGGACTGATGGAAGGGGAAGGGTGCTGAATCTCCTGGGTCCTGGGTTCCATCCCAGCTCTGTCTTTCTTCATCCTGAACTCTAATAAGTAAACTGTGGGGGACTGAGTGGGGGGTCCCCACAAAGGCAGCATTCCCTAGCTGCTGTGGTTAACACAGCCACGCCTGCCATGTCCCATGTCCCCAGATGGGAAGCCCATCTCCCACCTGCCCCAGGAAGTTCCAGGTTTGCAGCTAATGAAGTCGATGTGCATGCTCACTTAGGATGGAGTGCTCACAAGCAAGAGGGTTGAGAGGTGCAAAGGATTTTTCTTCCCTATGTTCAGGCCTGGCCCCTCCCCCCTCCCTGCAGGTGTCAAGTTCATTCTCAGTGCTCCTGGGAATGAGAGGTGGGAGCAATCCTAGAAGGCTTCCTAGAGGAAGCCAAGCACAGGTCCATGGGGAGGAGAGCAGGCCACGTAAGGGCTGAAATGACACACGTGAAGGCCTGGGGATGACTGTCCCCAAAGAGACTAGCCCTGAAGAAGGCTTAGAGACACTTTGAGCCAGGAGGAGGTGATAGGCTCCAGGATTCTCAAGCAGAAAAATCCAGAGAGTCAGTGGGACAGGTCAGACAGGGCTGAGTCACCAGGTGTCCTCTGTGGAGGAAGGCAAGGTCACCGCTGACCTGAGTCTCTAACTGGAGGCCCACAGAAGCCACAGCTTCCCACCCTCAGCCATGAGTCTAGCACTTGGCAGACTGAAGCAGGAGGATCGCAGGGGAGCCTGGGCTACGGTACATGGAAGAACCTGACTCAAAAGACGTTCAAGTCTGGATCTACCTCTCCCTCTCCACTGAGCCAGCCCTCCTCCCCTGCCCTCTCCCTCTCCCATCCCTGGACCCGTGCGCTCTGGGGACACCTGGCCTTCAACGCAAAGCCAGACGGACCTGAGACAATGAGGCTTGTGTCAGATCCCCTTGATCAAGCCAGGGATAGACAGAGGCCAGCCTCAGCCATCCTCCATTCCTGGTACCCCACACACTTCCTACAGAAGATAACAGACAGCCAGGCACCCGACATCAATGAGGGGCGAGACTGAAGAGCAGCACATCGGCCCAGACAGCACACACGCCGGGAAGCACTGGAGCAGCATGGATCCTGACCCAGCGGCCTCCACCCCAGCTGGAGTAGGAGCCTGCCCACCCAGGCCCCTGCCTTACACTTAAGGACCACCGCAGGGGCTGCTGTAAGCTGCAGCTGTCTGCAGGAAAGGAACAGGCCTCTAGGGGAGGTGCATGACTTTTCCTGTCAAAATCCACAGCCCCAACTAATGTGACCTGTTGCTCCTTCCTCCTTCTGGGCCCAGAGTGTGATGGCTGGAGGTATGGCAGCCATCTTTCCAACTATCAAAATGCAGAGGCAGAGAGAGCCTACATCTTCTGGCACCGTTAAGTGTCTGCTCCAACCCTCCCTGCCCACCTCCAGGCTTCTTCCCTTGTGAAAAAATGATTGAAGCTGCTGTGGATCGAGTGCTCTCTTCTTGCTCTATTAATACACCATCTAATTCAATCTCCACCCTACCTGAAACATATACACCCCTCAAGCCCACCCAAGCAACAGTGCTTAATACCACAGACCCCACTTGTTTCCCCACACCACACATCCCGGGCCAACCTACTCCAACCCCCACCCAGTGTCCAAGCTGTTCCTCTGGGGTTGAAATGAGAGTCTATTAACCATCACCAAATTCAAGACCCAGAGCCTCTCTCTTCCCCACCTCTGACCAAAGGCCAGCTACATCTGTCCACCCATCTCCTGATCTGGGGGTGCTCCCTGCAGTGGGGAATGCAAAGGAGAAAACAAAATCCTTCACCTTCCTCTTTTTTTTTTTATTTGTTGGTCCTGGGGTTTGAACTCTGGTCCTAGAACATTATCCCTGAGCTTCTGTGCTCACGGCTAGTACTTTATCATTTACGTCACAGTGCCACTTCTGGCTTTTTCTCTCTCTCTCTCTTTTTGTAATTTAGTGAAGATAAGAGTCTCACAGACTTTCCTGCCCAGGCTGGCTTTGAATTGTGGTCCTCAGATCTCAGCCTCTTGTGTAGCTAGGATGACAGGCCTGAGTCACTGGTGGACTGCTCACCTTCCTCATTCCACACTCTCATTTGACATAGTACTGGGCACAGCCTGCAGGCGGACACGCAGGGGTCATCCTCCATCCAAGAGTGGCCTCATCAAGGTGACCCTCAGCTCTGAAGCCTGGGCCCAGCTGGCTCATTCCCGCAGGAGCAAAGGACTGCAAGGAAAGACATAGACACCTGGACACAGGCCCTCCCTCACAGATCCCAGTGTCAGTCCTGGCGAGCACAGAGATGCCAACCACCCAGGGGTGGGACAGGAGGATCGTGTGGCCCCTCCCGGGCCCCCCATGGCACAGAGTCTCTCCCCCATGTAACACCTGCCATCAGTCTACACAAACCTCAGTCCTGCTGCTAAAGAAGATGCAGCCTGCAGGCCAAAGACCACACCAGGTCAGGGTTGTGTGATCAGAGGTAAGTACCTCACCTCTCTGTGCCTCACCTACATCCTTTGTTTTTAAAAAATGGGATAGTTAGACTCATAAGACTGCCTCGATAACTCAGCGCAATTCAATCAAACACTGGGTAACCAGTGCCCATGGGCAGATCTGTGGGTCTATAAATGCACAGCAGCTGGAAGGGCCTCCTGCTTCAGGGATCCCTGCCTTCAACCCTTCCAAAGCAGACACAGGAAGCAGCTGTGGTCTGGAGTTCAAAGCTCCTGCCAACTTATTCCGCTGCTTAGCGATGGAGATGGAGGCTGAAGAGCTGGGACTCAGTATGGGAAGGCAGGTGCTGCTGGCTTACACCTGTAATCCTAGCTACTCGGGAGGCTGATGCCTGAAGATCAAGGTTTTGAAGCCATTGCAAGCAGAAAAATTGGTAAGACTCTCGTCCCTAATTAACCAGCAAAAAGCCAAGAGTAGAGTTGTGGCTGGAGTGGTAGAACATCAGCCTTGAGTGAAAAAGCCATGTATAAGAGCCACAAGGCCCTGAGTTCAAGCCCTAGTATCAGCACAAAAACCAGGGAGGGGTGTGGGAAGGGAACTTCCAGTACCTTAATGTCTCTGGGGAGCCAGGGGAGCCTGGAATGGAGGGGGGATAGAAGCATGCTTGCTGGAGGGAAAGGAGATGATGGCCTTTCTCTGCAGGCTTCAAACACCCTTCAGGGTGTCTTCAGTGTCTCCTAAGGGATGGAGGACTTGGAGATCTGGGACACACAGAGACCAGAGAAAAGCCCAGAGTCGCTGTCAGGACAGTGTAAGGCAGTGGGCAACCAGCAGTGATGGAGGAGGTGGGACCCTCCCCCGTTTCCCCCCAACCCCCAAGGTCTCCATCTGGAGCAGTCCATACTTTGCTGACCCACAGCCCAGGGCCAGAAGGCTTTGTCCACTGTGGCCCAGCAGCCAAACACGCACACACATGCTTGTCATCAACCCAAGTCAGGAGGGATGAGCAGGGGGCGATGCTGGGTGGGAATCGGGGTGCCTGTACCCTGTTTTCTGGCCTGGAAGAATCAGAGGCTCCCAGGGCCACTGCAGTAAAGAGCGGCCAGAAGCGACCTCTGAGCCTCTGCGCCTCATGTTTTCCCTTCAGAAACACGGTCATAGCTCATTCCACCAACTCCTCCCATGAAGGTTTTTGGGGGGTGCCTGGACCCTATCCTCTGTCCGGTGACCTGACCAGATTTTGGCTTCAGTGCAGAAGCAGATACGCTCAGAGCTGGGAAAGACATAGAGAACATTCACAGCCCAACTCCTCCCCTCAGAACAACAGAGAAGCCTCAAGAGGGAGAAGGAACAGAGGCTGGTGAAATTTCCAGAACATTCCCCCTCTCACACCTTGGCTGCCAGTCACTGAGCAGTTGAACTGTGAGTCCACGTTGAAATGTACTATAAGGATAAACACATTCCAGATATGAAAGAGGGCTGGGAAGTTGGCTCAGTGGTAGAGTGCTTGCCTTGCATGCCTGAGACCCTGGGTTTGATTCCTCAGCACCACATAAGCAAAAAGAAAAAAGCCGGAAGTAGCACTGTGGCTCGAGTGGTAGAGTGCTAGCCTTTAGCTGAAGAGCTGAGGGATAGCGTCCAGGCCCAGAGTTCAGGCCCCATGACCAGACCCAAAAAAAAAAAAAACCCAGATATGAAAGAGACAATGTAAATTTGATCGATCATTTTTAGCCTAATAAATATTGAACTCACACACACATAAAACAGGTGTCTCTATGGGGCTACATGGACTCAAACTCTCTATAGCTCAGACTGGCCTCCGACTCAAAATCCTCCTGTCTCAACCTTCCCAAATGCAGAGCTGAGTGGTGTATACCACCCTGCTTGGCTTTACCCCCACCACATGTTCATTGTTGTTGTTGTTGTTGTTGTTGTATGTGACTACCAGAAAAATGTGAAGTCACATATGTGGCTCCCATTTTTTATCTGTCTTATACTTCTGTGAGACATATTGACCTGGAGTCTCACATCAAACATTGATCTCCTCTCCAAGCCTCAGTTTACCCTAGCTACAAAATGGGTACATTGGGGTTGTTGGGAGAGTTCATTGTATAGGAAAGTGCTTTTAAATCTTAGAAGGTATTTAGATGCCTGGGGACGGGGGAGATGATGACAATCACAGTTGTAACTCAGCTCTTGACCGAGGGGAGAGGAGTATGATGGGTGAAGAATTTGAACCAATCTGATCTTCCAGAAAATATCTGAATGAACCACTCCTGCGAGGAGGCAGGGCACACAGTTACCAGCCCACCAGGGTTTAGGTCTAGAAAGACTAAGAGCTGCTCTCCCAGCACCTGCCCCCCCCATTACCCAAAAGCTGGTCACTGGGTCCTTGTTCAGCATTCAACCCTCCTCACCCTCCCCAGCACCCCAGGCTCCTCCAGCAGTGTGTCAGAAGCCTCCTGCCCCAGGGCGTCTGTCCCTCCCCTCATGCCACCACTGCCTATCTGACAGGATTTCCCAACTCTACTTTTATTTTTGTTTTGTCCTGCTTTTTTTTTTGCCAGAAATCCACAGGTCCCAAAGGCTCCCGAAATGGAAGATGGCCCCCAACTGGGCCTGAAGGGACCAGCACTCTCCTGGGACCATCCCCCAGCCATCCTGTTGCAATGGTGGTCTTGTAACCATCGCTTACAAACCCAGTTGGGCAAGCTGCCTTTGCGTGCTGGTGCTATCTTGAGTAAACAAAGTCCTATGTCCCCTGCCGGCCACTTGCTCAAGACATTGCTGGACATTGCATTAGAGTCACTGACACACAGAGTTTTCAAAAAAACGAAAACAGGCTCTCTGACTTATGATCAGATAGCATTTAACTCATCCGTGATTGCGCCAAGCCTTCCCCAGGCCCTGGGGCCACAGAATGAGAATGGCCCACAAGTGTAGACAGAAATAGAGGTCGGGAAGAGTTGTAGCATAAGCCACCTGTGAGATGAGGCTTCCAGAAGCCACCAGACCAGATGAGGTCAGTATCACCTTTGCCTCAGAAGCCCCAACATGGCCTGCAGGGGCTGTTCAGCTCCTGAGGCTGACCTGAAACACGGGGAGGCTGCGAGAGTTGATTGGTTCCATCCATCCATCCATCCAGTGAGCCAGTCAGCCAGCCAGCCAACCACCCATCTTCTTCTAGCTTATAGGCTGTGAATCGAAAGGGATGGAAAAGACATATTTCGGATACCTATGGCCTTGAAACAATACTCGACTTAATATTTGAACAGCTGTGATCTATGCCCTCACATTTCCACTGAACACTGGTCCCCTCCTTGGCTCACACACTAGGTTGGACCAGAAAGTCCAAGATGGCCAGGCTTGTGAACCAGTGTTGTAGTGTTGTTGGCCGTGGCACCTGGGCTCTCCTCCGTGTGTCTCCCCCACAGTCTTGCTCAGTGGCTTTCTTCCATGGTGGTTGCAGGAGAGTTCCAAGAGGGGAAAGCCAGATGACCAAAACCATCCCTGGTTCTAGGGGCCAGGTGAAGAGGGGTCTGGCTTGCTGGCTGCTCATAAACCAGTAGTTCTCGCCTCCGGGTGAATGTAGGTTAAATCATCTGGGGAGGTATCTTGAACTAGAGAAGCTCCATCTCCAAGAGGTCTCATTCACAAGATTTGGATGGGGCTCAGTCCTGGAGGATTTCTATGAGCTCCCCCCAAAGACTTGCAGTCCATGCAAGCCAGAATTCAAAACCTGGATTCTACCACTGGACAGTGAGGAAAACGGCGGGCCCGTGGGTAGAGGCCCATCCAAATTCCTAGAAAGCAAACAAGTTCCTAGAAATCAAACAAATGAGCCCCTGGATCTCCTGAGTCAGTTCCCCAACACTGGGGCATGAGCCACAACTAGAGGGCCCAGGAATAAGATAGTCTAATTAAGTGTGCTGGGCTGGACAGCAGTGCGTCATACAGGGCCTCAGGTGTATTGTAGTGTGTACCCAGGTTGGAAATGACTGGTCTACCTTCAATTTACAGACGGCAAAAGCAAGCTCGGAGAGGAGAGGTGCCTTGCCCAAGGTCACACAGTACACGCTTGCTCTAGATGCAGGAGTGGAACCTGGAGCGCCTCGCTGTTGCTCTTCCAATGCTTTGGTCCCCTGTGGTAATTTCACATGTTATCTGTTCTCTACCCCCTTGCCACACGGTGCAGCTTCCTGCCACCACCCTCTGACGTCACAGAAGACACGACAGCCCAAAGAAGGAAAGCAACTCGACCAGAGTTACAGAGCTGCAGAGGCTGGACAGGAAATCAGCTTCCTCACGAAGATAAAAAATAAAATGAAATGCCCTCATTCCTGCCTTAGTCCATTTTCTGTGACTATAACTGATTACCACAGGCCAGGTAAGTTATAAAGAGTAAAGGCTGAAGAAAAGAATAAATGCTGGCACAGATATGGGTTAAAAAGAATCCTGAGCCAGAGGCCAGTGGCTCACATCTGTCATCCTAGCTACTCAGGAAGCTGAGTTCTGAGGATCACAGTTCAA
Source organism: Dipodomys ordii (assembly GCF_000151885.1). Taxonomy (NCBI): domain Eukaryota; kingdom Metazoa; phylum Chordata; class Mammalia; order Rodentia; family Heteromyidae; genus Dipodomys; species Dipodomys ordii. The sequence continues at coordinate 615,415 of NW_012267298.1, read as the reverse complement.
AGCCAGCCCAGGCAGGAAAGTTCATGAGATTCTTATCTCCAATAAATCAATAGAAAACCAGAAGTGCCACTGTGGCTCAAGCAGTAGAATGTTCACCTTGAGCTAAAGAGCTGAGGGATAGTGCCCAGGCCCATAGTTCAAGCCCCACGACCAACAAATAAAAAAAAAAGAGAAAGGAAGGAAGAAAGGGAGGGAAAGAAAGAGAGAAAGCGAAAGGAAGGAAGGAAGGAAGGAAGGGAGAGAGGGAGGGAGAGAGGAAGGAAGGAAGAAAGAAAGAAAGAAAGAAAGAAAGAAAGAAAGAAAGAAAGAAAGAAAGAAAGAAAGGAAGGAAGGAAGGAAGGAAGGAAGGAAAAAAGAAAGGAAGGAAAAAAGAAAGAAGGAAAGAAGGAAGGAAAAAGAATCCCGAAATGAACTCCAGAAAATGGAAACAAGAGGACTTTTTTCCTTTGTTGTTGATTTGTTTTCTTTTCTCTTTGTCTTGTTTGTTTGTTTATCTGTCTTTGGTAAGGTAAGGGGGACACAGAAAAGGTGGGACAAGGGGTGAACAAATGCAGCAGTGGTACTCACTGGACACTGTTGAAAATGAACTATACAACTAGTGGGTAGGGATGGGAGGGAAAAACAGAGAGAGCAAAGGAAGGGGTGATATGTCCAAAAATAAATGTACTCTCCCTGACATATGTAATTGTAGCCCCTTTGTACATCATCTTTATAGTAACAATAAAAAATAAAAATTTTAATGACTCCTTATACACTATGGGTAGGAATGTAAATTAGTGTAGCCACTATGAAATTAACATGGAGGTTCCTCAGGAAACTATACCACTCCTGGGTATATAACTGAAGGAATCAAAGTCAGCATACAACAGAGACACCCACGTACCCAGCATCCTCATGTTTATTGTAGCACTATTCACAATAGCCAAAACATGGATCAGCCTAAATGTCCATCAACTGATGAAGTGATAAAGAAAATGTGGCATATATACACACAATGGAGTAGTATTCATCTAAAAAGAAAAAAGTGTTTGGGGGGGGGGGGGGGGGGGGGGGGGGAACAGGTGGAACTGGAGATCATAATGTTAAGTGAAATAAACTAGGAAGACAAGTGTCACACTTTTGTTCTTTGAGGGGGTGGAGGGGAGAAAGGCATGAAAGAAAAAGGGGAACTAATAGGGAAAATGAAAAGGATAGGGAAGGGGAGATAAAGAGGAAATAGAAGGGAATTAATATGATCAAAGTACATTATATGCATATATGAAAATGTCACAATGAAACCCCCAACACTCCGTTTTCAGCATAAGAGGTTTTCTGAGGCCTGGATCCCAGAAGCTGAAGGTCTGGGCACTGCTGAGGATGGATGGGCAGTGTCTCTGTGGACAAACACACAGCTCTTGGCAGTTCTACCTCCCTGTTCCCAGCACACTGAGATTTCCTGCTTACACCGCCCTTGCTTCTGCTCCTCCAGTGGTGTATTATGGCAATCTCCATTTCACCGAAGGGCATGCTAAAGCTCATGGAACTGTTAGGAATTTTTCCTAGGACCAAATCTGGATGCAGAACCAGAATCGGATCTTTGGACTGAATCCAGTACTCATCCCACCCCTGCCAGCAGCAGGGCCTCGGTCTGGAACCTGCCTGCTCTGTGGAAGTCCCGCCTGCCTGGACAGCAGAATTGATAGCCAGAGGTTCGGGTGGCCTGGGTGTGTGTCATGCAGGCCCAGTGGACCAGGTCAGAATTCTGGTTTCCTCTTGTCAAAAAAAAAAAAAAAAATGTGTCCCAAAGCGAAAGTGGAATCTCACTTCTTCCTCTTAGTGAGAAGCCAGAGCAAGGAAGATTTAGGCCTTCCTGTCTTCTTCTGGTGTCTGTATCTGAAATCGGTGGATGTTAAAAACCTGCTTCATTCCTGTTCACCTTCCAGACGTGGCCAGACACAGCAAGTTGGGCCACAGTTAGAACTTCTCAGGAATAACTCCTTCGCTCACAGCACTGTTCACCATCACTCAGCTCCTGTCCTGCTTGAGAGATTAGGAAATAAAATACAGAGAAGGTTAACTCCATGTCTCAAGCCTAGGAGGTGGCAACGCTGGGGTCTGAACCCATGTCTCTGGGCTCTTACGTCCTTGCCCACTAAGATTTTTCCAGGCAATGTCTGCCTGGCAGACACCTGACACAATTGGATGGTGACAGTGTGAAGAACAAGGTCACTCACGCTCAAAAAGGCATTGCTCGCTTGGTTCCCCTCATCACAACATTTAATTCTTTGCAAGAACCCCTCCAGGTGATGTAGTAGGAACTGGGGGCCCTATTCTGGAAAAACAAGGCACAGATCACGTGACCATTATGGAAGTCTGGGCCTCTGAACTTCCGCTTCCAGCCCCTACCTTTAGTCCCTGTCTTTTACCAGAGGATCCATTGCCTCCATTCCTGAAAGGAGGAAACCATTTCTACCCACTGAAGGCTGCTCAGTGTGAACCCTGGGGTCTCTAGAGGACCAGCGAATGCTCAGCCCAAGGCTTGCCTGAGAGCCCAGATGTGGTGTGGGACTGGGATCTGGAGGATCCAGAGGCCAGCAGCGCTGGAAACAGTGTCTGCTAAGAAACATGAGTTAAGAACTAACTAGGTGCCGGAGGTTGCTCTAAGGAACCCAGCCTCACACACCTGGGCTGTAGGCTGCAGGTACACAAGCAGTCACTACCCTGGGACGTGATAGGATCTGAGAAACACCTGTTGCCAAGGCTGGCAGGCGCCGGGCTGAGCTGGAGGGTCTGCTGGGGTCCAACCACAGCCCTGAGATCCTGGGCCCTGCCCCCTCGGTCCTTTCCTAATCCCCGTTTTGCAATCAGTCTGCCTGACCCAGTAAACATCTTCAGCCCCAGGAAAACCCATCATCCTGACCCCATTTCCGTGTGTTTCAAAAAAAGCCTAAGAGAGGGGCCTCGGGCATTAGGTGAATTCTGGCCATTCAGGCTTCTTCCCGAGCCCAGCCCTGATGTCCTGGCTTCCTGACCAGTCCTGAATTTGGCGAAATAGGACTTGGCGGAAGACACTGGCAAGCGCACAGGTGCCAATGGTTGATTGGTGGAGAGAGGCAGGTAGGAAGGGAGGCTGTGAGTCAAAGTTCAGACAAATATTTCTAATTACCTCCAGTTCCTATGAAACCTTAGGCACGTTACTAAACGTCTCTGAGTAGGTTTTTCTCTTTTGTAAAATAGGAGGCATTTCTGGCTGGGCTCTCCGCTCTCCGTTCCATGGGATTTACATGACGTTACCAGTAGCCGTATGAGTCTTTAACCTCACCTAGCGGGTAGCTCTTTCCTCCTTTTTACCCCCACAGGAGCCCCCATGAGGATGTGGGTCCTGTTCTACCTCCTTCACGGTACACTTGAAGAGTCCAAGGCACTGAGAGATTGATTCCCTGTACCAAGTGTTTGGTGAGCGCCTTCCAAATCGCGGGTATGGAGACTTTAGGTGAGCTGGAAAGAAGAGTGAGCAACCTGCCTCAGGTGGCAGGAGGAAAATGACTCGGCCTCTGGACCTCCTGCCTTCCAGCAGTGGTGAGCCCTCAGGGTGGACAAGGAGGCCCTAGGTGGGGCTGGGATGAGCTATCTCCCTCAGGCTCCACAGCACCTGGCCTACATCCAGCTGAGGGCTCACTCTGCACTTTCTTCTCCTGGGTTCAGAGTGCCTGGAGGGGACAACCAGGGCTGCTAGGATTATTTTCATCCTATTAATAGCCATGCATGGACCTTTGCTGGTGCTTAAAAAAGGCTTGTGGGAGTGAATGAATGGATGAATGAGGCGAGGTAAATGGAAGGAAGGAAGGAAGGAAAGGAGGGAGGGAGGGAGATGGAAGGAAAGGGAGGGAGGGAGGAAGGAAGGAATGGGAGGAAGGAAGGAAGGAAGGAAGGAAGGAAGGAAGGAAGGAA
>NW_012267298.1:569238-610922 GCF_000151885.1 Dipodomys ordii | reverse complement strand
GGAAGGGAAGGAAGGAAGGAAGGAAGGAAGGAAGGAAGGAAGGAAGGAAGGAAGGAAGGAAGGGAGGGAGGAAGGGAGGGAAGGAGGGAGGGAGGGAGGTAGATGGGTGGATGGATGGAATGTGACAAGAGGAAGCATGGGAAGCGAGTTCTAGCTGAAGAAACTAAGTCAGGCGAATCAGAGAGGTGAGAAGCCAGAGCTCCCTCAGGAGAGAGCCCTCCCACAGTGAAAATAAATTATACCCTTTGGTTAGTTTCTGCCGCCCTTTTCCCATACTGCTACAGTTTGGATCATTTGTTTGTTAGACTGGAGCTGACCTAATGGCCCAGGCTGTCCTTGAACTCTTGAGTTCTCTATTTCTACCTGCTGAGTGCTGGGATTGCAGGAATGGAACACCATGCCAGGGTCCTATTTGGGTCTTAAATGTCCCCCAAAGACCCAAGTACTAAAGGCTCGGTGCCAGCCCAATTAGTGACACCCTCAGAAGGTGTGGCCTAGAGGAAGGAACTTAGGTAACTGGGGGCCTGGCCTGGACGTGGGTGCTGAGACATCAGCCCCTTCCTCTTTATCTGTGCTTCCTGCTACCCTGAAGTGAGCGCATTTGCTGAAGCACACATTCTCAGTCAAATGTTCTGTCTCCCTCTACATCCAAAACTAACAGAACCAACCATGAACAGACGCATCTGAAACCATGAGCCCACATAAACCTATCTTCCTCTTCAGCTGATTATTTTTAAGTATTTTGTCAGAGGCATAGAAAACTAGACTGACATACATACCAACTCCCCACCCCCTTTAACTGTGAGCATGAAGGTTACTTTTAGGAATTCCTTTACTTCTCTTACTAATACTTTGCTGAGATTGATAAGACTTCTTGAAATTACCATCAATGTTATTCAAATAGGGACAGATGTTTGTGGTTATTCAGTTCTAATAAGGAAGTGAATAGAGTGCTCACTTTGATGGAGGAAAAGCACCATGCCGGCACCCACAGCCCTTCAGCCTGCCAGTGAAGGCAGCAGGAAGGAGTGGGGGCCAATGAGGGGGCCCGCTTTGTACCTCCCTTCCCTGATGTCAGCCTTCCTCCATCAGTGGAGCTGGGTGACCTGTCTAGGCGCTTCACAGAAGGCAAATCCACCACACTACATCTCCCAGCTGATGATGTCACCTTGTTTGCTAAAATAGTGGCCTGCTGTGGAGGCAGTCTGCCAAGACAGGGACCAAGGACCCTGAAATTTTCTTTTACAGCTGCCAAAACTTGCACAGGTCACAGATCATTTTCGCTTGCTACCATTGTTTACCACAGACTGGGTCATTTATAAACAATAGAGTTGTATTTTGCTCACAGTTCATGGTGCTGGCATCTGCCCGGCTTCTAGTGAAATCCTCCTTGCCCAAGACAGAAGAGAATAGCACAGAGTGAGCTGAACAAAGCATGTGGCTCCAAGAGAGGATTTTTATAACAAGCTACTCCAGCAACAAGTCATTCGTCCATGAATGGGTTGATCCATTAATCCATTGATCCTGGAGTCATTTGACCTGTGGATCCATTAATTCCCAAAAGGATTGATCCATTAATCCATTCCTGATGGCCGAGCCCTTGTGACCCAATAGCCTGGAACCAAGTTTTCAACCCAGCTTTGGGAGACCCATTCAAACTCTGGTAATGGCTTTGGGCCAGGTCTAAATGTTTCAAGGCCTACGGCTGGCCATTCCACCAGCAGCATTCATCCTCCACCTTTCCTGATGGAATAGAACCAGACCAAAGTAACAATTTGGAACCCCACCAAAGAAATTAACTTACTTCAGTTTATTCACTAAAGGGGGGAAAAGGCATACATGAATCCCTATAACAGAGGGCTGTTTGAGAACTGAGTGTATTAACACAATTTTCAGCTCGACTGCACATTCAAATCACCTGGGAGGCTGAGTCACCCGCCGTGTCCAGGCACCAACCCACAGGCTCTGACTTCATTGAGCTTGGGTGGGGCTGAGATGTCCTATTTTTACCTCCATGGTTTGAATAGGAACCAGGGCTAAGAGCCACGGAACAATACTGTAAAGTCGACAGCCATCAGCACACAGAGAAGGTCAGCTGTGTTGTGGTCAGACTGTGTATCTCAGGGGATCTCAGCCCACTAGCAAATCATGAAACCATGTCAGCGGCTTATGACTGGTCCTTTTGTGTCTAAAAATAGAAGAGAATAGAAAATATCATACTGCATCACAGGATTCCAACCATTGCTTTGATCAAAGGAGAAAGACTAAGGCCAAGGACACCCCAAGGTCACACAGAAAATGGGTACCTGAATCAGCACTGAAGTTTTATGCTCTCAACAGACATTTACTAAATCTCCGCTCTGCACTGGCTATCAAACCAGGCATCAGGGGCCTTGGATCCAAATCATCAGGTACTTAATTAGCAAAAGATTGACACTAAATACCTAAGTTTAGCCCTAAAAGTATTTATAAAATACTATAAGCGTTTTTCAGACATTGGTTTTCTCCAGTTCTTTTTGCTTTTAGTTCCAGATGGCATCTCATACTTTTTCCCAAGCTAGCTTTGAACCAGCGTCCTCCCATCTCAACTTCCTGAGCAAGTAGAATTAAGGGTATGTGACACCATTTCTGGCAATATAAAACATATGTGTATCCTCTCCATGGATCAGTCTACCAGGACTTCCAGGTGGGACTGTAAATTACAAAGTATAAGGTCATATTGCAGTTTCCATAGATCCTGATGGCTTCTGGGCATGAGTGTGAGGTTAGATGGCACAAAGGGATAGAGTTGGGGTAACCACACCTGGGACCAGGTGCATAGAGGTGGAGGATGTCATCTGCGGAACAAACACACTAGGTTTGCTGAGGTTCAAATGTAGGATGTGTGAGACAATCCTAGCTGGCTCTTTTGGTTTGGGGCTTGAGTCATGTGGCCCCATTACCTGAGAAGGAAGGAGCACAGGGGAGAAGCAGGTCTGAGGATAGAAATCCAAAGTTTGGTTTGGAGTATGTAGTAGCCAAGTAAAACTGTCAGGTCTGGTGTCATTGAAAACAAAATCCTTGGCAGTCACGCCCTTTGTAAATGATATTTAAAACTTAGGAACAAGATCCAAGCATCCTAGGAGAATATAAAATATATGAGAAAAAAGACCCAGCACTCTGCCCATATAGAACTCTTGAGTATGGTGAAGAAGACCCAGCACAGGACACACAGAAGATACAGGCAAGAGACCGTGGGGAACAGAAGACTTATCTCAGAGGTCAAGTAAATCCACTAAGTAGAGCCACCAAATAAGCTGGTCAACAAGTAACTTGAGCCTCTTTTCCTTAGTAATGTTACTCCTGGATCACTCAGATAAGCTATTAAATCCCCTAGATTCTCAGATGTCTGTTTCTATTTTCAAATTCTAACATTGTGGAGCTGGGAATATAACCTGGAGTTACAGCCCTTGCCTAGCATTCAAAAGGACCTGAGTTTAATCCCCAACACTAGAGGAAGAAAAAAATCAAATATTGGGGCTGGGAATGTGGCTCAGTGGCAGATTGTCTAGCATGCATGAAGCCCTGAGTCTGATTCCTTAATACCACATTAACAGAAAAATACAGAAGTGGCCCTGTAGCTCAAGTGGTAGAGTGCTAGCTTTGAGCAAAAGCTCAGGGACAGTATCCAGACCCTGAGTTCAAGCCCCAGGACTGGCAAAAAAAAAAATCTAATATTGCTAAAATCACAGCACTGATGCAATCAATATTTGTCTCCAACACATATACTGCCCTTGCAAAATTAACAAATAAAATGAATCAAGACCATTACTAACTCAACAGGGCATCTTACAGTTGGAAGGATATGTTGTCATGACTGTGGGGAAAGGACAGGTTCTGAAAGAAATCCAGGAAGGGATTAAGCATTTTTTAAAACACCTATTGCAGATCATGTGGTTGAAGGCTCCCAGTTTGTCTCAGCTAAACATCAAGAGAAGGGGAGAAGAATATCAAGGGAGGTGTAGCACAGGCCTATAATCCAGGCTTCAGTGGGCAGAAGTAAGAGGATCATAAGTTCCAGGCCACCTTGGGCTACACAGCAAGGGTCAAAAATGCCAAAGAAGGAAAAGGGAGATGTAGAGAAGGAGAGGGAGAAGAGAAGGAAGAGAAGGTTATAATTAAAGGCGAACCAAGGTCCAATTTATGGTAATAAAGGAACCATGCCAATCCGCAAAGGACAGCAAACTCTCCATCTTAAGGAGAGGAGAGAGCCCGCTTCACCTCTCATGGGGCTCACCTACATCGCCATCCTCTCAAAACGATACCTGGGGCATGTTCTCTGTCATGTGTGGAAGCTAGATCTAAAATGCATGGGGACAGGGTAAATTATGCAGGACTCTAGGCACTCACACACAGTGAGACCAGAGGAGGACACTCTTAGCGGAGGAACACAAAGGCACAGAGCTATGTGCCTCTGATCACATGAAATAAGATTTAGTGAGATGGACTCCGGGAATAGAAATAAGATGTTTTGTTTTCGTTGCTGCTTTTGTCTTCTTTTCTCTTTGTCTTGTTTGTTCATTTATCTGTCTTTAGGAAGTAAGGGGAGCACAGAAATGGAGGGACAAAGGGTGAAAAAAGGCAGAAGCAGTACTCACTAGACACTATGTTGAAAGTGAACTATACAACTTGTGGGTGGGGACGGGAGGGAAAAATGGGGAGAGAAGAAATGTACTCATTATCTGACTTCCAAAACTGTAACCCCTCTGTAGGTCACCTTTATAATAACAACAATAAATTAAAATTAAAAAAAGATGCCCAAGAAATGACAGCAATACAATGTATTATTTTACCAAAACTTACTTTAAAAACATGGTAACATGTAAATCAGAAATATGTTTCTTACAATAATAGACACTCGTTTTAAAAATGCAAACAAAGGAGCAATGAAAAGGAAGGTAAGAGCCGTACTCGTTTCTCTTCTGAAGACCAGACTGGACTCTCTTCCCCCTGGGTTCACTTCTGCTGGACCGACTGAGCCACGGTGACTCGCTCCAGAGCAGGACCCACTCAGATCGCCACTCTGCATAGATTGGGAAACACTCTGGCTTTGAGCATCTAGGATCAAAGCACAGATGCATTGAAATGGGACACGTTTGTGGTGCTAACGTCATTGTTGACCCCCTGTAAAAGTACATCGGCAGTTTTGGGAATGGCACTCACCTCTGGTAGTTTTTTGGCTTTTGATCTTTGTTTTTTAGTCCCAACATAAAATAGTATGTTGGTAGAGAGTGGCTGGGTAAATAGGTAGAAGACGGTAGAAGATGATAGACAGGCAGGCAGGCAGACAAGACAGACTGATAGAATTTGCTATGTCTGATGGGATCTTTAAGTATGGCTAATTCCAGCTGTAGAGAACCAGAAAGGGGGTATAAATCTCTATCCCCAACAGAGCTAGAAACATGGCAGAAACGATCATGAAGCCAGACATGGTTTCTCCATAACCCTATAATACATGGCAAAGACACATCCCTGATGGTTTTCTTTTCTGTATATCCAGAGGGTAGCTTGTCCTTCCTGGCCTGGGATGTATACATTCTGATTATTATCAAGCCATCTATCAGCACCACTCTACCTGCTTGGCTTTCTCCACCCTGGGGGTGGGGGGGGGGAGCCTTTCTCTCCCTCCAGAGCCACACCACATCACCCTGGAGAGGCCCTGCCACACAGGCAGCTGGGAAAGACCAGCCACTTCTGCAACTACAGGGCCCGGGTTCCCAGACAGCAGAGCAGCAAGGAGCACACCCAGGGGCTGGGTCCTACAGGACCTTCGCAATGGGCTCCCCCACCCCCCCATGGTATCTCTGGTCTCCTGATGAAGCAATCCTTGTCATTGCCACATTCCAGCCAGGCCACCAGCAGCTGCATCTAAATGATTATTCACCTCCTTTCCAACCAGCTGAGCACAGAAAAATGGGGTCTCATTCTGCCTAGTGCCCTGCTCTTCCTCAAGGCCGGGCTCTCTCTCAGACAGGTTTTTCCAGAACACTGACACCCCCCCACCCCACCCCCGCAAGAAGTCACAGAAGACAGCATTTAGACATGGTAGCCCTAGGGGCTACAGGCCTCGCTGCAGACACTGAACCTATTTTTGAAGGAGGTGCTGTTGACCAACATCTTTCTAGGGCAAGTGTCTCACAGAGGTGACTGTACACACTGAGGAACACTGACATCCAACTTCCTCCCATGTCACCAGGGAAAGACAGCCCCGTGGGTGGAGAGCAAGGCTCCTGGCTACACGAACTGTCCCCCCCCCAACCCCACACTCCCGACTCACTCCTTTGTAAGCATGAGCTCTAAGTTGAGCAGAAATAGAACCCAAAGATTCCGATTCTAATACCGTGTGGCCTGAAAGATTCACTTCACCTGTCTGAATCTTGGATACTGGGAGAGTTTTTTGTTTTGTTTTGTTTAATTATCAGTTGTGGGGCTTGAACTCATGGCCTGGGCACTGTCCCTGAGCTCTTGTGCTCAAGGCTAGCATCCCACCACTTTGAGCCATAGCTCCACTTCCCATTTGGGGGTAGTTAATTAGAGATAAGAGTCTCACAGACGTTCTTACCCTCCTCAGATCTCAGCCTCCTAAGCAGCTAGGATTACTGTGAGAAACCAGTGCATGGTGCTGTTATTTTTGTTTGTTTGTTTTTGTTTTCTGGAGTTTTTTATTTAGTGTAGAATTAAATAAGTCATTTTCTTAATTATCCTACCCAAAATGGTTCACTCTGGAATCCAGATCACCAGACTGTGCTAGCTCTTCAAGAAAGTGTGCCAACTGCCAATAATGTCATCCGTAGCAACAGAGAGAACAGGAATGTCACAGGCACCAGCCAAAAAGGGAGGGGGAAACAAGAGAGGGAAAACAGAGGCGAGCCAAACAAGTTTTACAGTACAAGCTGTGTAGCCTAGGTTCAGCGTAAAGACAGAGTAGATTCAGGGGAAAGAATGAGAAAATACTCTTGGGCCTCTGCCTCTCCAAATGCCTAGGACCTTCCTTTGCAGAATTTTCCATTTCCTAAGACATGCGGCTACATTGCTTAACGACTGTGATTGTGCTATTTCTCATGGGCGCTTGAGGCCCATTCCCAGAGATGCTATCAGACTCAGGTCATGGATTACCACATGACTTCAACTCCAGCCAGCCAGGACTGGCTGGGTACCCTCCTCGTGGGCTACCTCTCCTACTGTGCCCAGCCCTCTCTGTGCTTTTCTCGCTCATTCCAAATGCTACCTCAGGCCACCTAGGAAGCAAGAGAAGCGGAGTTCAAATCCAGGCTCTCCGATCCGGAAGCTGTGAGCAGCTGCATTATTAACCTCTCGTTTTCCAGCCTCTAAGAGGGAAGGAAATTTAGCACCCACAACAAACATTTCCCGTGAGAATTAAGTACATGGGATACAGGTAGAGTCGCTAAGGAAGCAGCTACTCCAATGGTGTCAGATGACAAATCACAGCAGGGCATTCCTTTATTGTCTCCCCTGAGAAGCCCTGTGTCTGCATTAGCACAGTGCCTGACCCAGGAGCCGCCTAGGAAAGACGTTCTAAGTGATTGATTGACTGGAGCTGGAAAGGCTGAGCCAGGCTTGCCCAGCAGTGATGCACAGGCTGCCGTGTCCCACGGCCAGTGTTTCAACTCCAGCTCTGTGACTTACCAAGGCTGGTCCCGGCAAGTTACTTCACCTTCATTTCCACATCTATAAAGTGCAGATTCAAATAGTTTCTACCGTGAGAAAATCTCTCTCTCTTACCCCATCCCCCTCCTCCCCGGCCCCTTGGTGGTGGTACTGGGGTTGAACCTCAGGTAGGCCGCTTGAGATACACCCCCCCGCCCAGTCCTTTGATTGCTGAGGTTTGTGTCATGAATACAGTCTTGAATTTTTCCCACAAGCAAGCCTGAACCATGATCCTCCTACCTCCACTTCCTGAGCAGCTGGGATTACACGTGTATACCACCACACCCAGCCACCACCTGTAAGGATTTCTGGGCAGATAAACAAGGCATTGTGGAGGGCTTGGTAGAGAACAAGAGGTGAGCCCAGGGAAGGCCACTGTTGTTGCTTGCTAGTCTGTGAACTTATTCTTTGAGGTTCACTGTGTCTTGGAAGAGACAAGTCTCTGAAAGGTGCTACAGAGAAAAAATAAAGGAAACTCAGAAACAGTGCCTTCTTTATCCTAAAAACAACAACAACAAAAATCCCCTTCTTCTACTGGAGCAGGTTGCCATGGGGAATGGCCTTGGTACAAATAAGATGCAAGTCCTCGTTCTGCTGAATATCACCGGTATAGCCTTGGACAGGCCTTGACCCACACTGGCTGGGGAAACTGAACATCAGTTAAGTCATTCACATAATTAGAGTACCTAGCTTTCCCTTCTCTCTGCTGAAGGGTGAGAAAAGAACAGTTTCTGAGCTTGAGTCCTTACACAGTTATTGATGGTGACTCGGCCAGGTGCTGCAGACAGTGCTGACTGGGGTCTTCAGCTGCCTCTCAGAGTCTGGCAAGTAGGCAGAGGCTACACAGGAGATGACAGGGGTGGCCCCTGAGGGATGACATGTCTACACAAGGGGCCATAGGAAGAGTCTGCAGGGAAGGCCTCTCTACCTATAATGCACGTGCAATTCCTACCACAGCCATGTTACAGATGAGGAAACTGGGGCTCCAATAGCTAACACACAAGGGATCAGTCACCCAGCTGGTGTGCACCCCTGTAAAAGCCAGTGATTCATCAGGACAGAGGGCTTCTAGGAAGAGGTGAGGTCTTCGGGATGAAGCTTGAAGAGAGTCAGCATGTGATCATGTCACAATAGCACTGTAGATGGAGTATAAACAACAGAGACTTACTACTCCTCATGCTGAAGTCCAGGTAGATTCTGTGTGCGATATGGGACACATACATGTCTGTACGTACGTATTTGTTTATTATGGAGTATTACCTAGCTATGAAGTAAAATAAAATTATGTCATTTACAAGAAAGCAGAGATCGTCATATTGAGTGAAATAAGCCAAGATCAAAAAGCCATATACCTTGTTTTTTCTCACTTGAAAAATCTAGACACTATATACACACACACACACACACACACACACACACACACACACACACACACACACACACACATATATGAATAGAACTAAAGCGTAGCGAGAAAACTGTTCAGAGGTATGACAGCAGTGGAAAAGAGAACAATGGAGGATAAATAATATTCTAATACCATTTATATGGGAAAAAAAGAGAAAACAAAATTTTTTTTTTCAAATCCTCCCCATCACCACTTCCAGTCTTTTCTGCTTACATGGTGCTGAGGAATCGAACCCAGGGCCTTATGCATGGCAAGGCAAGGGCTCTACCACTGAGCCACCTTCCCAGCCCACTGACTATTTCTTTCTAAAGCTTTGACATTAATTTCTAGTGGAAGCCGATGGTCACCACAGTGTGACCATCAGCAGACCAGCCCAGACAAGTGCATGGGGCAGCTCTGCCTGGCTGCTGGTGAGATTTCCTGCTTCAGATCACAATGACGAGTTCCTTTCCCCTTCCCCCTCCCCCACCCCCCCCCCCAGCCAGGCTCAGATCTCCATGCTGGGGCTCTAGCCGCAGAGCCTGTGGCCAGGGCTGAAGCACAGGGTAACACTGGTGTCTCCACCACAAGTATACAAAGGTCCTTCCTTCATGAAGGTCTCCCAGCACAGCCAGGCCATGCCTGGCTCTACAGACACGTCACAGTGCTCAGAGCACCTGGATGGTCAAGGTGGCTGATTTTCTGCTTCCACATCCAGCCACCAGAGATAATACTCCAGTTACCACTGAGGGGTAAGATCAGACACAAACCTACACCAAGTGACTATCCTCCTGGAGTATATTTGTAAACATTCAGAACATTCCATAATGTTAAGATGTAAGATGTCAGCACATCTTCGGTATGATCTACAGATCATCTCCCCATAGTGTCTGTTATAAGATCTTAAGAGGCCCAAGTTTCTGTCCCAAGAGCCTAAGCCAACTATGAAGATGACCACGCCCCTAGCCAAGTGGCCCTTAGAGCATGTGGTAGGGTGTCACAGCTGGCCTGATCCCTGGTCACTTCCAAGTAATGATGGTCCTGTCTCAAGAGCAAGGAGTAGACTGAGGAGTGCTAGCAATCTCGGATACTCAGCTACTGTGACCGGCCGAGAGTCATGACAGTAAGGATATTGCCACAACAGGGGCACCGGACATCAGAGAGATGAGCACTTTGTGCAAAAGCTCTGAAAACCAAGACAGAGCTGAAGGCACCAAAAGAAAGAAAATGAAGATCTCCAGGTCGCCCACCTCCCATTAGCCAGCCCCCATTGCATGCCACTCCTGGCTGCGATACTTTGGATATTGCGAAAAAGCTGGAGGAGCGACCTGGAGTTCAGTTGACCAATTCTGAATATAATCAGCTTTTTATATCATCTTAAGAAAAAGTAGTTATCGCACTTTGCATTCCTGAAGACAGGGTGTGTGAATTCCAGTTGCTCTACATTCTCGCTGTGAATCGGCATTGTTGGTCCTTCTCATTTTATTCATTCTAATGTTGGTGTTCCATGGTGGTGGTGGTGGTGGTGGTGGTGTGTATGTGTGTGTGTGTTGGTTTGGTTTTAGTTTGGAGTTCCTTGAAATACAATCTACCCATGTAGCCCAGGTTGTCCTTGAACTTGTCATCCAAAGCACTGAGATTACAGGTAACATTGGCATGCCCAGCTCACTGTACATTTCTCTGATGACAACTAATATTGAACATCTTTTCACATAATTATTGATCATAGAAAAGTCTTCAGTAAAATGTTTCTAAAAAATCACGACTTTTTAAATTGGATTGTCTGACAAACGGTTCCCCTCTAGTCTGTGGCCTGATTGTCTTCCAAAAAGCCTGTTTTTATTTCAGTGAAGTGGAATTTATGGCATGTGTGTGTGTGCGTGTGCGTGTGTGTGGTGTGCTTCAGTTCTGCCTCTTTTCTTTTTCATTGTTTCTTCACGTTGCTTTACTAGCATCAATTACTTGTACAAGGGGGGATTCATGCTGACATGTACACACACGCAGACAATGTACCTTGATCAGACTTGTCCCTGGCATCACTTTCTCCTTTCCCCTCTCCTCATTTCCCAAACCAATCTCATTTTTTTATTATTTAAAAACCACATCTTCAGGGGAGAAAGTGAAGGAAGAGGAGACATTGTCCAAGAAAAAAAAAAGTAATCCTGATTATAAAAGCAGGTAACCCCTCGCTATATCACCTTAATAATAAAATAAAAGTATATGTATATGTTTTAAAAACCCATATTTTTACTTCACCCAGAGAACTTTTACTGTAAGAGAAAATGTGAAGCTATTTTGAAGGCTTAATTTGTGAGCAAAATCAGTCCAATGGGGGAAGGCCAGGTTTTCGGTTAATGTATTGTAGTCTTACATGCATGTGCTAGTACTGGGGCTTGAAATCAGGGTCAGGTGCTGTCCCTTCACTATTTCCCTTAAAGCTGATGCTCTACCACTAGAGCCATACCTTGACTTCTAGCTTTTTGGTGGTTAATTGGAGATAGGAGTCTCACAGATTTTCCTGTCTGGGCTTGCTTCAAACTGTGAACCTCTAATTTCAGCCTCCAAAATATCTAAGATTACAGGCATAAGCCATCAGCACCTGTCCATGGTAACTTTTTAAAAATCTTCATGACAATGGCCACCAAATAAAGAAGAAAAATAAAGACCATTGGATTAAATAACTCAGAATTCAATTGACTTAAGATTTGGCTGGTGATTCTTCAAGAAAATGCAAAAAGGGGCAAAGGACATAGCTAGCAAGATTAATAGAAAGCCCACGGATTGGGATAAGATCTTCACTAGCCATACAACAGACAAGGGTCTCATCTCTAAAATATACCTTGAACTCAAAAAATTAAATCCCCCAACAACAAATCTTCAAAGAAACAACTGCCCAATAAATAAGTGGGCTAAAGACTTAAAGAGAAACTTCTCTGAAGAGGAAAGAAGGATGGCCAATAGACACATGAAGAAATGTGCAAATCAAAACAACATTGAGATACCACCTCACTCCAGTTAGAATGGCTAAAATCAAGAACTCTAATAACAACAGATGCTGGAGGGGATGTGGACAGAAGGGAACCTTACTGCATTGTTAGTGGGAGTGTAAACTTGTTCAACCACTTTGGAAAACAGTATGGAGATTCCTCAAAAAGCTCCACATAGAGCTCCCCTATGACCCAGCAATCCCACTTTTGGGCATTTACTCAAATGTTTACAAACAAGACCACACTAAAGCTACCAGCACGACTATGTTTATTGTAGCATTATTTACTATAGCTAAGATATGGAACCAACCCAGATGCCCCTCAATAGATGAATGAATCAAGAAAATGTGGTATAGGGGCTGGGAAGGTGGCTCAGTGGTAGAGTGCTTGCCTTGCAATGCATAAGGCCCTGGGTTCGATTCCTCAGCACCACATAAGCAAAAAAAAAAAAAAGCCGGAAGTGGCACTGTGGCTCAAGTGGTAGAGCGCTAGCCTTGAGCTGAAGAACTGAGGGACAGCACCCAGGCCCAGAGTTCAGGCCCCACAACTGGACCCCCCCAAAAAAAAAAGAAAATGTGGTATATATACACAATGGAATTCTATGTCTCCATCAGAAAGAATGACATTGCCCCATTTATTAGGAAATGGAAAGGCTTGGAAAAAATTATATTAAGTGAAGTAAGCCAGGCCCAAAGAAACATAGGTCCCATGGTTTCCCTTATTTGCAATATCTAGTATATGTCTGAGTCAAGCAGAAAAGGTCAGATAAGGTACTCTTAGGGAAATGAACCCTAAGATATGTATTCAAATGTTTTTTGTCTTTCATGTGATTGTTTCTAACACATTTATAAGATGATTTCTTTGTTGCTTTGTATGTCCCTCCCCCACGGTATAACCCCTGCTTTCACTGTATTTGATGTCAGTATAATTTGTGGAGGGGAAGGGGAAAAACAAATCATTTAAATAGGGATACAGGTGGATCCATTGCAACAATGAGATGTACAAGTCATTATGTCAAAAACAAACTTTATAACTTTGGTGGGGGGGGGCGGGGAGGATTGGGTGGGGGGCCAGGGGGAGGCTGGGAAGGGATGGGAAGGGGAAACAAAGGAGGAGGCTACAATGCTTGATAAGAAATGTACTCATTATCTTGCCCATGTAATTGTAACTCCTCTGTACAGTATTTTCACAATAAAAAAAAAAAGAAAACACAAAAAGGAACCATTCAATATGATTGTAAAGTAAAAGACTTGGGGGACAAATTCTCTTTGAAATGTCATGTCTAGTACAATGCCTTTCTTAAGCAAAGATAATAAGCTCACAGAGGAGAGCATCTTACCAAATGCACAGGAGAATATGGCAGGCATAAGCCAGGAACTTGGTGTGGGCCACATCATCAACCTATGGGCAGCCCTCCAACCTCTCACCTGTGCTAGACCAAGGGAAAACTGCCTACCACTTACCTGGGCTCCTGGAAGAACCAACTTCTCCTTCCCATGTTGAGTCAACTTTAATAACAAACTGCATAGCTACTTACAAATGGGCCCTGCCAGGAATGAATTCCTTCCTTTTATTTTCCCCTGCCATAGTAAGCAAGCAGGTAATTCCAGAAAAGAGCACACCCAGGCCTACTGGGAAGAGATACCAGGAGACTGTAGATTTTTCCATGGCTTTCTGCTGGCCCTGAAGTCCAGCAGTAAGGTATTTCAGGGTTGACATTAACAAGCATGACATCCTATAGCTGTTCACCCAAGCCTACAACTGCTGAGCTGGTCTAATTCGAGACAGGGGCCGTGCCTGCTCTGGGCTTACGGGACATAGACCCAACTAGTCTAATACCATCAGGAATTTGCCTGAAAGAGGGAGTAAAAGGTGACACACATGAGCCCAGACTCTTGGGATTTCAAGCCCATCATTTGAATCTGCATTTTTAAAGGGAAATGAACACAATGCCATGAAAAGAGGGTGCTCTAATTTGGTGTCAGTAGGCCTGGACCTAAAGGCCAGCTGCAATGTTTACCAACTGTGTGACAAGGGCAAATCAGCCTACCTCCCTGGGTCTCCGTTTCCTGGCCTATAAAACAGAGATGAATAAGATAGCAGAGGATTAGAAGATTTGAATAAGGTGCACAGCACCGTTAGTTCTGAACAAATAGTAAGCCCTCAAGGCTTTCCCCGGCTGCATCTTTCCTGCTGAGGTGAATTAAATAGTTGGTATCACATTTGTCAACTCAACAGTCATAGGAACATCGACATGTAGCTTCACCACTGCATTTCAGCTTGCAAATAGAAAACAGCTGGAAACATTGAACTGGGCAATGATCAACAAACAGATGTTTTAGAAATCAAAATCAAATGGAAGTATTTGGAAACAGAAGCAGAAAGGAACAGGATGAGGTTAGAGCAGAGACCACACCGGCATTCAAGGTTGGTTAGATGAGAGGCTAGCATGATAAAGATAAGAAAGAGTGACTAAATGAAAAGATATGAGGAGAGGTGACTCAATGATGTGCATCAGGGAGGTCACCACAGAGAAACAGAAGAAAGGACCTAAACCGAGCTAAGGTCACTTGGCATTTGGGAGGCCGTTTACTTTAGGGACTGGGAATTGAAGCAATGGGTAGATGAGCAAGTTAGTAACTGAAAAGCCAGAGCCAAGCTGGGTGCTGGTGGCTCATGCCTGTAATCCTAGCTACTCAGGAGGCTGAGATCTGAGGATTGTGGTTCAAAGCAAGCCTGGGCAGGATAGCCAATGAGACTCTATCTCCAATTAACTAACCCAGAAATGGAAGTGGAGTTGTGGCTCAAAGTGGTAGAGCACTAGCCTTCAGCAAAGCACCCAGGTCCTGTGTTCAAGCCCCACAATTGATGGCCCCCTCCACAAAAAAAAAAAAAAGAAAAGCCAAAGCCAGCATTGTCAAAGGATGCAAAGAGGCTAGGCATGGTGGCTCATGATTTTTATCTCAGCTATACAGGAGATGGAAAAAAATGTTATCAAGACTTTCATCAAAATAAGTGGAGTATGGTGGTATGCACCTATGTGCACCTATGTGATTTAAGCCAGCCTGGGTAAGAAAAACTAAGTAAAGCAGAAAGGGATGGATGGGGTCATGGCTTAAAGTGGTAGAGTACCTGCTTCACAAGCATGAGGCCCTGAGTTCAAATCCCACACCACAGAGAGAGAGAGAGAGAGAGAGCACTGGTGTTGAGAATCACAAGAAGAGGGATAAAAGGAGAACCAAGAGGAACAGAAGTCAGTCAACAAAAATGTTACTGACACAGTGGGTGAAAGGAAGGACATTAATGAATGTGGACAATGTTAGTTCATGAGTGATTAGAGAACCTAGTCAGCTACATAAACAGCCCTGGTAACCTGTGACAGTTCTGGGAGAGGGCCAAGTGAAAATCAATGTGATCAATGAGATTTCACCCAAGGATCTGGAATCTTCATTTGTGCAAAGGGTTAGAGAACATTGGTGCTAGGCTCAGAAGGTGTGGATGATATGCAGGCATTCATTTAGATGGCATTTCATTTTTCCCAGATGTGTTCAAGACCTCACAAGCCACTGGGGACCTGGAAGGAAGGGCAAGAAATTTGAAGAGGAAGTCCAAATGCTAAGTGCCATCCATCTCAATTTCAAACTATTTCCATCCCATTCTGGGAAAGTGCAGTTATTGGCATTCTATAAATTTAGGGACAACCAGCCTACTTTACAGAGTTGGGATATACTGACGGTTGAAAAGTTCAATGGCTTCTTCAAGATTATATGGCTGGGAGAGACTCACAGGTCTCTGATTCATGGCCCAATTTTGCCTTCCGCGCTCAGAGAGCTGCTAAAATCAACTCAGCCAGACAATATTTTCTGTCTTTTTACTTCAAAAAAAGTGTTCAAAAATTGACATAAAAATTGTGTACATTCAACTGTATTGTCAAAGCTCATAGAATTCACAAACATTATAGACCACGATCAAGACAATTGCCCCATGAAGCCTAGAATGTGTTCGTGATTTTTAACTAAGTATCACTATCTCACACTATTGTGAAATTTATGTAATCACTTAATCACAATTTTAAAAAAGCTTGGGAGAGACTGAGGGAAAGGAAAAATTTGTATACATTCACAGAGTGCCCTGTGATGTTCTGATTCATATACATTGTGTGATATTCAAATTGTGATAAGCATTTCTAGCTTCTCAAATATTTATCAGTTCTTTGTGGAAAAAACATTCAAGATTCTTTCTTCTACACCGTATTGTCTATGTCTTGATAGACCAGACCTTCTTTCTTTCTTTCTTTCTTTCTTTCTTTATTTATTTATTTATTTTGTTGGTCGTGGGGCTTGAACTCTGGGCCTGGGTGCTGTTCATCCGCTCAAGGCAAGAGCTCTACCACGTGAGCCACAGCACCACTTCTGTTTTCTGAGTGGTTTATTGGAGATAAGGTCTCGTGGACTTCCCTGCCCAGGTTGGTTTTGAACCGCAAACATCAAATCTCAGCCTCTTGAGTAGCTAGGATTACAGGCGTGAGCCACCAACACCTGAACCTGTCTTGCTATTAATCTAACTCGGGAACCTTTGGTGAAACTCTGCACTCACTCAACCACATGTGTGACCACCTTCTTGTTCAAGGTGGCAAGCACTCATGAATTTCATGAGAGCTAGACATGTTTTCTTGCTTTCCCAACGTCCATTCCACTCTCCTTCCTTGCTATAAATCTGACTCTACTCATTTCAGATAGCCTGGAACTGGAAATAGCTCACATAGCCATCGGGAGGCATGGTGGGCCAGGGAAGTGGCTCAAGAGGAGGTATTCTCCGCTGAGATCTCTCACAGTCATTCAAACAGCCTGAAGTTCCCTGGATACCAGTTAATTGGATTGGTTTCCAGTCTGTGCCTTTCATGGAAATAACAGTCTGTGGGGCCCACTAAGAAACTCTGGTCCTGAGGCTTGGTCTTCAGTTGTTCCCTGAGTTTCCCAAGGCTTTGTGAACAGAGTGGGGACGTGCTGTCAGAGTGGCTCTTGAGCATGCTATGTAATCTAAGGGACACTTTGTCCCCATGTCCTCACAAGCTGTTCTTTCACAAGTACACAAAGGTGGCTGGAACCAGGTGTCTCATGGAGATTTGCAAGGAAGCTGGGTTCATCATGGAGGGAATTCAGGCTTGAAAGAACTGGAGGAACAGCCAGGCCCCACCGCAGCAGGGTGCTGCTCCACTCGCTCACTCAGGTGCATCTTTTCTTTCTTAATATATATATTTTTTTAGCGTAAAGATACTGTACAGAGGGTTTACAGTTATATGAGCAAGGTAATGAGTCCATTTCCTATCGAGCATTGTTACACCCTCCTGGTGCATCTTGTTTTTGTTTCGGTTTGTTTTGTTTTGTTTTGTTTTGGGGGTGGGTTCTGGTTGTGGGGCCTGAACTCGGGGCCTGGGCGCTGTCCCTCAGCTCTTCAGCTCAAGGCTAGCACTCTACCACTTGAGCCACAGCGCCACTTCCGGCTTTTTTTTTTCCTGCTTATGTGGTGCTGAGGAATGGAACCCAGAGCCTCATGCATGCAAGGCAAGCGCTCTACCACTGAGCCACCTTCCCAGCCCCTGGTGCATCTTTTTTAATGAAATTATACTTCATCAAATTAATAATGCAAAACAATATGTTAAGGTGGGTCACATAATTGAATTTAATACAAATATACAGAGAGAGAGAGAGAGATGAAGAACTAGAGGAAAGGAAAGCTAAACTTAAGAAAGTCAGGGACATAGCCGGGTTCCAGTGACTCACGCCTGTAATCCTAGCTATTCAGGAGGTCTGAGGATTGTGATTCAAAGCCAGCCACCGCAGGAAAGTCCGTGAGACTCTTATCTCCAATAAACTACTCAGAAAACCGGAAGTGGTGCTGTGGCTCAAGTGGTAGAGCACTAGCCTTGAGCTGAAGAGCCGAGGGACAGCACCCAGGCCCAGAGTTCAAGCCCCACCACCAGCAAAAAAAAAAAAAAGGTACAAATTAAAGGAGTGGAGGTGCTGGTTAAATGGTAAAACATTTCTCTCATATGCTTGAGGCCCCGGGTTCAAGGCCCAGTACTCAAAACTTAAACTTACAGCAATCACTTGATCCAGGAGAACTACAAATTGGGCTCTGAGTTTCCCAGAAACCAAAGCAAAAAGAGGAAAAGAATTATTCACAGCCTCTTGTTTGTGCAGAAGAGAAAAACAGTATTCATAAGCATGCTGCGAGATGATGGGAGGGCATGATGACAAGACAGAAGGAAGTGACTCACTGTGTTTGGGAAACGCAGGAAGTACTACAAAGATGGGGGAAGAGGGGGGGAGGGAGATGATGGAGGAGGAGAAAAATTCCAGCCCGGGCTGGCTAAGAAAGCAGTTGGGAAATGATGGGCTCAACCCTTTCCGGATGTCCTTCAGCTCTGCAGAGGGGAGGCTGGGGCCTAAAGCAGGAAGAAAGCTAGATCTGCAGACTACAAACAGCCTACTGCCTACAGGACATGGGAGGGAACCAGAACCAGAACCAGACCAGGCATTGAACAGATCACCTTCACCCCTCATTACATGGATTCATCCAACACGGGTCAGAGCCCACAGCTGGCTCCCATCTGGAATGTTCTGACAGCAGCTAGCCTTTCACTGCTGGGTTATAGGAGGGAGTTCCCCAGGGAGGAAGAGCAGTTGGGAGCCGGAAGGAGTCACCAACCCTGCAGAGCCAGCTGGTAGTTAAGCCACAGCCCTGGCTACTCGGCACCCACCATGAGCTGTGGGTCACCGCTGCCCACGCCGTGGCCTCCCTTCCCAGCTGCCTTCCGCAGCCCCTGTCATGCAGGCAACCACCAGCTGATGAGAATTCCTGCTCTTGGTCAGCTTCCCACACTCAGGAATTCCCTATTCATGAGAAATGGCAGCTTTTCCGGGCCCCGTGTGTCAGCTCTTTTCCCACATTCAGGGTTTTACAGATGACAGTAGTTTGCTTCACATGATTTGCTGATGGAGGAAGAGGCTGTAATCCAGGAAATGGCTCTGGCAAATCATGCCCCGGGCCGGCAGAGCATTCTGGAACATTCTTCTTACGTTTTCCCCTTAGAAATCATTTGGAAGGGGAAGCTTTGGGATTTAAACAAAGCTAGAGCGGAAGGTGTGGTGCCTGCGGGGGATAACAGAGCTGACCCCCAAGGACACTCTAAGCCAAGTTCATGCTCCCAGGGCGCGCACAGCAGTTCACATTCCCAGGGTGCACACAGTGTGGCACCCAGGAACCCCAGCGCCCCACAAAGACGGATGAAGCAACCAAGGCTTGGACAGTTCTTGAGAGGACAGCACGTCACAGGCATTCACAGGCCACCTTGCTTGCTAGTTTTCTGGTAATAATCAGCAGGAGGTGAGGGTTGGTGAATGGAGAGGATGAATGAAGCTGACGGAAACGGTGCTTTATATGCATATATGGAAATAGAGCCATGAGAGCTGTTGAAGTTGTTTTAAAGAAGTGGGGGAAGAGGGAGAGAGATCAAGGAAGGCGGGGCCGATGGGTGCACAGTGCGTGTGCATTGAAACCTGGAACAACGAATTCATGCTAATAAGAAACATCTTCAGATCAAAATTGAAATGAGCTGGCCACCAGGGGCTCCACACCTGTCATCTTAACTACCCAGGAAGCTGAGATCTGAGGATAGCAGTTCGAAGGCAGCCTGGGCAGCAAAAGGCCATGAGACTCTTATCTCCAATGAACCATCAGAAAACCAGAAGGGGAGATGTGGCTCAAAGTGGTAGAGCACTAGGCCATGAGCAAAAGCGCTCAGGCCCTGAGTTCAAGCCTCATGAACAACAACCAACCAAATGGAAAGAGGTACTCATTTTAAGAGAGCAATATCTTGTTAGAGAGCAGAGTTTCCATCTCTGGACACTCGGCTTTCTTCTTCCCCTAAGATATGAGTTAGAGGAAAGTTCAGTAAGTAGTTCATAGACAGGTTCTGAGGGAGCCTGGTCCAGATGAGTCCTCCAAGCCAGCAGGCTGGGAAGGGATATTTAAAAGTGCTTCTTTGAGCTCAGGACCCTATATTTTAGATATCTGACGTGGTGATCTCTGGATGGGGCTAGGCAGTAAACACTGGAACTCTATAAACACCAACTCTGGAGACGAACCACCTAGCTAGCTCAAGTTCCCAAGAACCCTAACCACTAGGCTCACAAGGGCTTCCTACAACCTGACAAGGAAGGGCAAACAGAAAGCTTTGTGGAAACTGGGAAACTGAGACCCCATACGGCACAGCTGGGACAAGGGGCCAACAGGCCAGTGGTAAATGGCTACTGGACAGCGGGCCTGGGCTTGCAATGAGAGGGCCCTGCACTGACACCCTGGAAGACCTTCCTTTGCTCCTCAACCCCTGCAGTCATTTCCTCCCATGCAACACAGCACACCAGCTAGGCACAAGGAACTGGGGCCACACCGTGTTCGTCATGGCTGAGGGATCACAGGCAGGTTACTTAACTGTGTCTGAGTTTCCTCATCCAGCAAAGGAGGGTAATAACACTGGCCCCCACCACACAACCTGGGAGACTCTCACAGACATAGCTGAAAGCAGTCGGACTCAGGAGGGCACGCCCTGCGTGATTCACTTACCACGCTTACCTGATGTTCAAGAGCAAGCCGAGTCCTTAATGGGACTGGGGTTTCCTTGCAGGCTGTGATGAAAGGGTTTTGGAGATAGAGTTGGTGGTTGCACAACACAATGAAATACTAAAAGTCACCAGATTGCTCACTTTCAAGTGGTTAATTTTTATGTTACACGAATTTCAGCTTAATATAAGAATCATGTATCAATTAATGGTTGGGTGTGGTAGGGCACGCCTGTAATCCCAGCACTCAGGAAGCTGAGGTAGGAGGATCACGAACTTCAGGCTATCTAGTGAAATCCTGACGCAAAAGAAGACAGCTATTCATTTTAAAGTGAGCCAAATTCATGCACAGTGGGAGAAGTCAGACAAATGGCTGCCTCTGGGAAGGGGTGGTAATGACTGAAGAGAGGACACGGCCATCCTGAGAGAGACACCCTAGGTCTTCATCTGGGTGGCGTTTCCATGGGTGCACACATAGGTCAAAATTCATCTAGCTCTATGCTGAAGATTTAATGCACTTAGAAGGTTGTGAAAATTAAGTAACATAATCTGCATCAAGCTCTTCAAACAACCCTGGCACATAATAAGAGCTCCATAATTAGTGGCTCTTATGAGTACATCATTATCTCTCGATGTTTTAAAGACTTCATGTGAGACCAGTATATAAGGTACTTGTACAGAAGCAATTTTCATCAATATTACATTGGACCCAAACCTTCTGCCTGGAGATTTGGATCCCTTTGCAAAACAGTGTTTTGCCTGCTCCTAGAGATTGGTTTGACATAGCTACATGGACAGGAGCCAGGGACTTAAGGACTAGGGCTAGGTATACCATGTCATGCTTCTGATTAAACTGAGCTCCTTCCTACAGGTGAGCCAGGGTACAGAGAAAACCATTTGGTATCACTCAGGCAGAACATGGCAGAGTTTCTCCTGGAAACGTCACCTCTAACTTAACCCAAAGTTTGATGGCATCTGAGCAGGTAATGTCTCCCTGCTCATTAATAAGGTTATTTTATTGGCATCTTATCCTGTCTAATTGTATTAGACTGGCCAGCTTCATGCCAAACCAAATGAATGAACTCTCCTCTGCTGGCCTGCAGAGTCTCAGATACAAACTCATATATCTAAGACTTAGGAGGTGGGATAGTTCTCATTCATTGTATGTCTTCCCTTCCAAACCCCATTCTTCAAAGGACTTAGCCTTGTCTCCAACACCTTCTTCACTGAGCAGAGACGTAATAAATGTGTAATGGAAGGAGGGAGAAAGGATGATCATATCTATTCCTACTGACCCTAAGAAGAGTGTTTCTGGCAAAATGCCAGAGAACTCAGTGCAGAGTGAGCTGAAGAGCAGCTTCTTGGCTTCTTCTAAGTCCATTTAATTCTTTCAAAAAGAACAACCAAGATCTGGACATTGCAGAGTCGCTGATGTGGCCGTGGTGAGGTTGTATGATTTGGTTTGTTTTTGGGAATACAGTTCTCTCATTCCTTACCAGCAAGGCAAATTCACCAGCACATAATGGCAGCTATGATTTATTTTTCTTCTAAGCTAACAGAATGAATTCAGATCTGAAAAATGTGTGCATCATCATGCCTCTGTGGTCCTCCTATCTGAAACATGTAACTCCTGGTCTAATCATGAGAAAGACATCAGATAAACCTCATTTAAAGGTAACATGCAAAAGACTTCGTTCTGCACTTGTCCAGACTTCCTGGGATGTTAGAGATTGTCACAGCCAGAAGGTGTCTGAGGAGCCCCTGGAGAAGACATGGTGACTATACATGCTCTATGTCTATGGAGATTTAAGGAGGATTCTGGGAAAGGAAAAGGACATTACAGTGAAACTAAGTAGGGCTAGAACTGGATTTATCTCCAGTACTGCACAGAAAGAAAAAAAAAAAAAGCAAGGCACTGGTGGCTCACGCCTGTAATCCTAGCTTCTAAGGAGGCTGATATCTGACTGTTTTGGTTCAAAGCCAGCCTTTGGCAAGGCAAGTCCATGAGACTCTTATCTCCAATTAACCACAAAAAGCCAGAAGCAACAATGAGATGTACAAGTTGTTATGTCAAAAATGAACTTTACAACTTTGCTGGGGGTGGGGTAGTTTGAGGGGGCAGGGTGGAGGGTGGGAAGGGATGGGAAGGGGAAACAAAGGAGGAGGCTACAATGCTTGATAAGAAATGTACTCATTATCTTGCCCAGTAATTGTAACCCCTCTGTACAGTATTTTCACAATAAAAAAAAAAGTCAGAAGTGAAGTGGTAGAGTAGTAGCCTTGAGCACAGAAGTTCAGGGACAACACCCAGGCCTAGAGTTCAAACCCCAGGCCCAGCAGAAAAAAGAAAAAGAAAACACTAAAGAAATGTAGATAAACTATGAGTTTTAATTAATAATAATACACTGGTATTAGTTCATTGACTATAGACAACTTATTATGTTATCATAAAGTGTTAATAACAGGGACAAGTGCATGTAGAGTATACAGGAATTCTCTGTATTGTTCTATTTTTTTTCCTCTATAAATATAAATTCATCAGGGGCCTTCGCCGCCAATCTTACCTCCTGGTTTGAAGATCCACCCTTGTCCAGAATCATCCTACTGAGCCAGCCCTGCTCAACTCCAGTACTAACCCACCAGGCTCACAAAGACCCAGGACAAAGACCACACTCTTGCATTTTATGCAAACTCTTCAAGGTAGTGAAGTAGCCCAGCCTACTTGCCTTGTATCAGGCAAGTTATTTAATCTCCCTGGGCCTCCATTTCTGGGCCCCAATAAAACAAAGATAATGATAATATCGACCATAAGGATAAAGTGGGTTCATTTGCCAAGTTCCGTGGGGCTGAGTACACTGTCACCACCGGCTATGCCATCAGTCTTGTTCCCAAGAGCCCACCCTCACCACCCACTTCCCTGCCCCAGCCCCACAACTTCCTAGTGCTGCTCTCTGTCCTCTCTCAGAGTGCAAACCCCCCCATCCCCCCCCCCGCCTCCTCCCACCCTGGAGGACACACTGTATTGACTTCTCTTATTTTCCTGGTTCTCTCTTTCATTCTCTCTCTCTCATTCTCTCTCTCACCCTCCCCCCCCCTTTCACCAAACAGCAAAGGCTGGCATTTAGAGACTACCCCTCATTGCCTGGTGCAAGTGCTCAGAACAGAACTCTTTGCGTATTATATGGCAACATGATTGGTGAATGTTCCACATCCTGCCTCTGATACTTACCAGCTGAGCCACTGTGGGTCAGTTTCTTCCTGAGGGATGGGCCTCAGGCTTGGGCAGAGTTGTTGTGAGGTCTAATCTGATGTCCAGAGACCCACACAGAGTAAATGCTCAGCCAGGTTTCCTCTCTTGCTCCATCTTGGATTGCCATCTTCCTCATTTTGTGGGTGCATACACACAGAATGGGGATCAACCATACCTATCTCTTATAAATGACAGAACCATGAGCTCATAATCGATTCTCAATCAAAGTTTGAATGTTGATAGCCATACATGGAAGGAGCAGCTGTAAGTCCCTCCCTTTGTGTGTGTGTGCCGGTACTGGTGCTTGAACTCAGGCACTGGGCACTCTCCCTTAGCTTTTTCATTCAAGACTAGCACTTCACCATTTGAGCTGCCACAGCACTTCCAGATTTATGGTAGTTCAATGGAGATAAGAGTCTCAGGGCCTTTTTCTGCCCCAGCTGGCTTTGAACCATGATCTTCAGATCGTAGCCTCTTGAGTAGCTAGGATCACAGGTAGGAGCTACCAGCTCTGGGCTATAAGGTCCCTCATTGGTCCCTGGGTGAGGGAAGAGAAAGGTTCAACATCTAAGTGGTCCTTGGTGGAGGAAAGGGCAAGGTGGGAGCTGGAGGCACAGCGGAGGTAGGATGAATTCATTTCTTGCTTCTTTTCTCTGGGCACAGCCTATGCAATGTGCCTGCTGCTTCAAATGGAGGGAATGATGCCACTCTCAGAGCCTCACCTCCCTCCCCACTCCCACCTCCAGAGGGAAGGCACTCAGACACACAGCCGATGCTGGAGTGCAGCCCACCCGGCAGACGGTGGACTGCGGCTGCAGGAAAAGAGGATGTCATCTCGGTCTTGGTTGGAGCTATATTTGACTCTCTGGGCATGGCCATTCCTGGGCATGGCCATTCCGGCAGGCTACATTCCCTGGCCCCTCTCCAGGCTGGTGTGTAATCCGCTCCACTCCAGCCACTCTCGTTACCTAACCCTTTCCTAATCTGTAGTTTACGCAAGCCAAGTACAAATCGCTGCGAACGCCCAGAGGAACGCCCGGGCAGGCACCCCCGCCAGCCTGCGAGCTGCTTTTGGCCAGTGACTTCATCAGACATGCCTGATGGTGGCTTCCAGGAGGGCATCTAGCTAGGCCACTGGGAACCCCCGTTTCTCCCACCAGGATTCCTACAATCAGTACTTTTGCCCTTTCTTCTGACCACACATATGTTAGACTTGAAATTCTGCTCAGCACAGGACAGTGGACAAAGTCTTACACCTTCCCACCTTGCATCTCAGAAACAGATCTTCTATCACACGATACAGGAACAATTAGACAATCGATATAAAAATAATCCTGGGCTTTTACTCTACATTCTATTACAAATGACTCATAATGCATCCACGTGTTGAGCTTAAAACTAAAAAACTCTTAGAAAGAGAAAGAAAGGACGTGAGAGAAAGAGAGAAAAAGCAAAAAAGAAAGAGGAAGAAAGGGAAGAAAGGGAAGGAAGGAAGGAAAGAAGGAAGGAAGGAAGGAAGGAAGGAAGGAAGGAAGGAAGGAAGGAAGGAAGGAAGGAAGGAAGGGAAGGGAAGGGAAACTTGATTAACATATATTAGTTGTACATGGAGGTCTCATAGTGATAATTCCATACTCACCCACAATGCACCCCAATCAAATGCAGCCCTTCCTCTCTTTTTCCTCATCCCCCTGTCCCATTCTTAAAACAATTTTTCACTTCTCAGGGTGAAGCCGAGCCCTGAGAGATTCAAAGAAGCCACAAGGTGCTGTCAGGATGACCAGATCCCTGAGTCCTACAGCCCCTGCTCTCTTCCTAACCTAGTGGGGGTCTCTGCAAACCACTTGCCTGCTGTGGATGTGGATGTGGCCCAACACCACACACAAAAAGGATAACATAACATAAAATCCAAGAGAGAAGGGAGCAAAAGAATGCAGAAAAACTCCCCTCAACTGACTCTCCCACTCCTCCTCCAACCAACCGCCCAGGGGCTCCGGGCCCCCAGGTTCCTCGGAACACACTTTGAAAACCACCTCTCTGGCCCAGTCATTGCACAGATACCCATGAGTATTTAGCACATGCTGAGCAGTCTCCTAGCTTAGTAAGTATGAGCATAAAATATACGAATGGGATGGGCATCTCTTCTGGGATGGGATGGGATGAATGTGTACCACGTGCCAGGCCCTGTTCTAAGAGCTATTCCTGTATTAGCCCATTTAATGCCCCTCCCCCACTCAGACAGTTGCTACTTGAGCCCCATTTTACAGCTAGGAACACTGAGGGAAATTAACTTATGAAAGAGCTGGCACTTAAATCCAGAGACTTGACCTCTGGCCAATTGTTCTTCTCAAATCCTGCCCAGCTCTGATGTCTGCCCGTGATCCCACAGGTGCTGGCCGGCCTACGGTTCTCAGATTCAAGCCCCCCACCCCCACCCCGGCACTGTGAGGTTCAGGCTCTGAGATGGAGGGCAGTACAGGTGAAACTGGACTCCCCCACCACTGCAGCTGACGCAAGCGGCCTGTCTACTTGCAGAGCCGCAGAGAGGCCCGGCTCTGGGGTGAGGAAGAATGTTCTGCTTGGCCCAGCTGCCCAGTTTATTCTGGTCACTACACCACGCCCAGCAGAGGACTCGTCCAGCAGATCTGCTGGTGTGGGTAGCTTGATAGGGTGAAATGTATCCACCAACATTCAGCACCTTAGCACCAAACGAGGACTCAGAGTCAGGATGGGGCCAAATGCCTGCTAAGCAAGAGCCAGGACATGGACTTTTTCATCAGGAGGCTTGGCGCTGGGGGTGGGGGCTGGGGGGGGTGGAGGTCATGGCTGTGTGATGTGCTAACCGGGAGCCAGGTGTAAGCAGGTCAGGTCAGCTTGCCTAGGATGGCCGTGGCCATCTCCTGGGCTCCAGCCAATGCCTCCCAGGCACAGGGGAAGGCAGTGGGATTGGAGATGGGAGACCACATCCGCCTCCCAGCCCTGCTCATGACCTTGAACAAATCACCTGGGTCGGTCCATGGTGCAACGGGTCTCTTGTAGGAACCCAACAACCCCAGTGCCAGTGCAGGATACCAGCTCTCCATTTCCTCCTCCTGGATGCTTCAAAGGACACCCAGCTGTAGACACTCACTCATTAGATGTAACCAGGACTTCAGAGCCTCTGTCCTGTGCTTCACAGGTGAACAGCACCAGCCTCAGGAACTGGGTCTCCAGCCCCACCCCAACTCTGATGCACAGATCCTGTCACCCCTGAGGGAGAGGCTTCATTTTTCTCTTTTTTTCTTCTTTGCTCCTTCTATTTCTTCCTTTCTCCTTCTATCCCTCTCCTGTTTTGCTATTTGTGTGTTTGGGGGACAAGGATCTTGCTATGCAGTCCAGGCTGGTCTTGAATTCCTGGGTCTGAGCATTCCTCCTACCTCAGCCTCCCAAACAACTGGGACTACAGGCATGTACGGCTGAACCCAGCCAGTCAGCATAATTTTATTGGGCAGTCTGTTGGTTCTGACTCTCTCTGATCCTACTGATAGTCAACATCGGTGTTAGGTATCATTTCTAACTACCCATTTTACAGTTAAAGCAACTGAATCTAAGCTGGATAGTTTCCTCAGCAGGTTAGTCCTAGAGCCAGACTTTATAAACCATGTTCCTCTGTGACCCTAGGAAATTTGCATCTAACCTCATGGCGACTCCATTGGCTTGTGCTGAGCTAACTTTAAGCTAGTAGAAGCCCACAGCCTCTGCTATGGAAATCAGACGGTCTCTGGAAGATGGTCTTTAAGTCCTCTTCTCCCAAGAGGACACCTGAAACACAGCGGTACTGATGACTGGACAAGGTCAGAGAAGCCCAACTACTGTCTTCTCCCCCAAACTAAGATGACCATCACCAAAGGCTGGGATGTAGTGACCTGGGGCATTAGCCACCTCCCTGCCCCACGCTACCCATACAAAGCACATTGAAACCCTTCACACTCCAGCCTCAGCTACTACAAACCACAGGAGAAGGAGCTGGGAGGAACAAGGAGCATCATGGGAACACTACCCCCCCAACACACACACACACACAGCACTCCCCGGCGAATCAGCTCCTTCCTGTGATTTTTGGCCAGTCCTCCAGCACATTCACACGGAATGAAGATTACAGAGCCAGGCAGCATCTGGGCTAGGAACCAAGTCCGGGTCGGCGTGACTTCCCCCTGGGCGCTTTCTGCTCCCAAGGGATCCCTCTGAATCTGTGGGGCCACTTCCTGTAGCCTCGCAGCTGCAACCCTGTAACAGAGAGAGGGTCACAGCCACCTCAGTGTCAAGTGTCCCTGCCATATACCCAGTCACCCAGCTAAGCTAGGGACCAAGCTAGAGTTTGAGAACTAGCTCTCCTGAACCTAAAAAGTTCAACTTCCTTCTGATTTACTTGCCAGCTCCTCAAAGTATCCAACATCGTGTCTTCCCCACCTCCACCCCCACCCCAAAAAGAGGTCAGATTGTCCCCCTGGACAGACACTAACCTGGTAAGACATTAATAAAATGTGGTAAAATCTAAAAGGCTATATGTGCTCAAGCAAGGCAGCAATTCCATTGAGAACTTCTTTTACCAGGCACCCCCCACCAGGACCCCTTTACCAGCCACATGACCTTGGGCTAGTCACTGAACTACCCTGTGCTCCTGAACTCTGCTATAATGCAGGGCAGTCACCGGATCTCTCTACTGGTAAGATTTAGGCAAGTCTGAAGAAGACCCAGGGTGAAGGTGAGGAGCAGGCTATAAGTATTTGCTCTCAAAGGGTCTAATTGTTTTCTGTTTTTCTGTGCTTTTAACTAATGCAAGTGGTCTAACATGGCTAAGTAGCCAGGCATGCATGGCTCACACCTATAACCCAGCTACTCAAGAGGCTAAGATCTGAGGATCACCATTTGAAACCAGCCCAGTAAGAAAAGACCATGAGACTCTTATCTCCAATGAACCACCAAAAAGCTAGAAGTGGAGCTGTGGCTCAAGTGGTAGAGGGCCAATCTTGAAAGATTGGGACAGTGCCTAGGCCCTGAGTTGAAACTCCACTACTGGCGCACACACACACACACACATACACACACACAGATTGGCTGAGTGTTGAGGGGCCAGCTTGAAATATCACCTTTCCAATGCACAAGTGGAAAATATCCTAGTCAGGACATTTGGCCCCAGAGAAGTAGCCTCAGTCAGCCACTTAAACTTCAGCAAGTGAGAGAGAAAACAGCACGAGCCAAGCCAGCTTGGCTGCCCACTGGCTTCTCACTGGTGTGATTCTCAATTCTCAAATGGAGAAGGTGTGGCCTTCCCTCATCCCTGGCTCAAGCTGGGCATGCAGACTGTCTGGTGAAGGAGGAGAGAAAGATCTAGACCATCTTCACCATTCAGAGACTTAATCTCTACAAGTGGAGGCTGGAGGGGAAGGGCACTGGGGCCTTGCATCCCAAGTCCCTCCCCACAGAGCAGCCAGCCCTGACTCAAGACTTGTAGTGGTTGAGGCACAGCACGAACAAGCATTGGACTGTGCTGACGGGGAGCCACGATGGTCCCCAACCCAAAGGTCAGACCTATGAGCCACGTCCTGTATGGGGAAAGGTGCTGGCACATTCCAAAGCAGCACCGTGTGTATGTGCTTCATCTGGCTTTAGGCACGTTCTAGAAGGTTGCTTACCACACAGAGAGTACTCAGGAGCTTGGACTGCAAGAGGGTAAAGGAGGTAGGGACTCTGGACTAGCTTAGGAACTATCTGATGTATGATTCTGATGTCCTGAGTCTCAACCTGAGTTCTCCTGGCTGAAAACAGGCAAGTGTAGAGTAGATAGATAGATAGATAGATAGATAGATAGATAGATAGATAGATAGATAGATAGATGTGAGAGATCATTTAATTTTAATTTTAGATTTACAGAAAAATCACAAAGATAGTACAGAGGACTCCTCCTTATCTTTTACTTCTTGGTTTCTTCCAGTATTCTCATGAACAAACATTGGCACATTATTACTAATTTAACTCTAGACTTAATTCAAACTTATTTTACTACTAAGGTCCTTTTTCTGCTCCAAGATACCACATTGGATTTCAGACTAAATTATTTATTGAAGTTTCTTCCCTGCTCTAGTTCCGTCTACAATGAACACATGAGCAAGTGCTCCCTCAGAGTCTTTCTGGGGCTGATCCTTTGCTAACTCCTGTCAAGTCTTCACATAACTCCTAGTACATTTGGAGCCTTCCTTTTTTTAATCAATTGTGGGGCTTGAACTCAAGGCCTAGGTGCTGCCGTTGAGCTTTTTAGCTTAAGGTTAGTGCTCTACCACTTTGAGCCACAGCACCACTTCCAGTTTTCTGGTGGTTGATGGGAGATAAAGAGTCTCACAGACTTTTCTCCCTGAGCTGGCCTCACATCTCGATCCTCAGTTCTCAGCCTCTTGAGTTGCTAGGATTACAAGTATGAGCCACTAGTGCCTGGTGAAAAAGAAATCTTACCTTGTAGAAATTAGAAAATAATGAAAGATTGAAAACACCATGGGCCCCACAAATGGCACAGTGGTGGAGAGAGGCAGTAGCAAAATGGCTGTCCCTAAAAGGAGATGCCAAACCTACTGGTCAGAACTATATGGAAATCCCTGGTTGAAAGGGGGAGAGACGGTTAACCAGAAATGTACTCATTACCTTACTTATGTAACTGGAACCCCTCTGTACACCATCTTGACAATAAAAAGGGGAAAAAAACATAAAAAAGAAAGAAAAGGGGAAGGACTTTCAACTTCCAAGTGCCACTTACCCATTTAGAAGTTTTGTAAGGCTGGGTGGGCACTGGTGGTTCACTTGTAGCCCTGTAGACATTTAGGAGGCTGAGATCTGAGAATCCTTGTTTGAAGCCAGCCCAGGCAGAAAAGTCTTTGAGACTCTTATCTCCAATGAACCAGGAAAAAAAAAAAGCCAGAAATGGAGCATCAGTCTTGGGAGGAAAAGCCAAGGGAGAGCATGAGGCCATAAGTTCAAGTCCCATCATACACACACACACACACACACACACACACACACCACAAAGTAGCTTCATGACAGAGACCTTGATCAGTCTTGGGCCTCAGCAGCAAGAAGTGGCAAAGGTGGATCACCTGTCTACCTAGCAGGGAAGACAGTGAGAGGCAGACTCTAAACAGCTGTCCTACAGCTCGGTGATTCTACAGACAGATTTGTCTTCTGCACCTTGGGGAGGCACAAAGCCCTTAGCTCCCATAGATCATGAAAGAATCAGCTGAAATCTGACTCATGAGGTTCCCAGGGCTGGCACTAGGCTCCTGGCTGGTTGATTTGTTGGTTCCTTTGTTTGTTTGTTTTGGGGGAGGGGTGGGTGATTAAAGAGGCACTTGTCCTCCCATTCCCAGCCAAAGCCAGTTCCATAATCTTCATTGCTACAGCGCCTTTCTTCATCCAGAACAAAATTAGGCAAGGAACCCAATCACGCTACCTATGTCATTTATTTGGAAAGGAAGTAAAGAGCCAGGCTCGCCCAGATCCCATCACACAAAGCCTGTTTCCACATGATCACATGACAAATGAAGGAACACAGCAGAGAAACAGGCCCCTGTTCAAGCTGAGCAGATGAGCATCAAGTAGACTGTCGGTTCAAGGGCAGCTAGGTCTTGAGGGCCTGGGTGCTAGGCTTCTACTTTTATGCACTTAACTTTCTGACTTGGAGGTCCATGAAGCTTGGAGTCCCTGGAGGGCATCCATCTAACCATCCATACATCCCACCCCTCCCCTGCTCTGTCTACACATCTGTGCATTCATCCACCCATCCATCCATCACCCACCTATCCATCTACTTATCTGTTCATTGCCATCCTCCATCTGCCCCTTCATCACTCATTTACCTGTTCACCCACCCATCCACTACCCATCACTCAGTTTTCCATCCTTGGCACTGACACGTTCTTTGTGGAAGATACTGTGTTGGATGCTGAGGAGCCAGAGAGAACCCGACTGCCTCAGTCCCTACCTTCATGGAACTTTCCTTCCAGCAAGACAGGATGTGTAGCAGTCATCTGTTTTCCTGTGGGTCTACCACCATGTCTGGCTGGACGTTGATGGCTATGTTTGTTGGACAAGTGATGGGTCTGTTATTGTCTATATTGCTTCTACCAGCTTGTTTGATGTACTGGGCCACTTTTGAAAACATTCATGGAGCTGAAAACAGTATTTGTCCTGAGCCCCCTTCTCATTGTCATTCTTACCAAAAGACATAGTCTAAAGATCTGAGTTCATATCCCAGCACTGAGCTGTTTTCTTCTGAGTGGCTACCTAAAGGCATATGAGTCTTAGTTCCAAATAGTTAACTAGCTTACTCCTCTGTGGCATATATAAAAGGAGAGAAACTTCTAGAAACTGTGACATTAAGAAAAAGTGATATGAAAGAAATTCCCAGAATGTGTGCCACAGAGATGTAACTTGATGATTTACTCAAATGGCAAATACATCAAGATCACAGAAAGAAATCAAGGCGGTCAGCAGCCCACGGCCACCTTCTATCATCCAGTCAGTTGCCATCACCCCACATTTGTGCCAATTCTAGAAGAGATTAAATTTATGAATTTGTCACATGTCATCCCAGCCGTCCTGACCCATATTCCTCTCCATTTAGTACATGTAACAACAGTACAAAGGGGTGTTGTAACCTTAATTGCTTGCAAAGTGTTTTGAAATCCTTAGTTTGAAAGCTTGGGGGGAGGGGGAGGGCTGAGAGTATGGCTGGGTGGTAGAGTTCTTGCCTAGCGTGCACAAGGTTCTATCCCCAGAAGTGGTAGGGAGGAAGGACTGGCCTGGGGAAGCAGGGAGAGCTCAAGTTTGCAGAAATTCAAAATATTTGCACTATACATTATGTATGTGTGCACACATACACACATATGCATGCCCAAGGAATTGTGTCCAGAGCAGATGGGGAGACTGAGGCATGGAGGCACCATAGGTTATGTTTAAGTTCCGGTTCATAAGAGTGCGGCCACCCCTGACCCTTCCAGTTTCCAAGTTCCTCAGACATCTGGCCATTCCCCTGGCTTCAGATGTACCTTTCCATTTCTTTTCAGTTCCAAGTCACCTGGCCCGATTGTACTAGTTTCAGTGGCATGGGTGGCTGCTGGGGACAGGAGATGGGGGAAGGTTCTTCCAGCCTCAGGGCTAGAAAAGGACCGTTGTGTCACCTGTGACCTCCACCTCTTTATGTAGGGCCAGGGCTGTTGAGTTAGGTCTTAGGACAGTTTTACTGTTTGGTTAAGTCTATGCTGTGAGCTGGGTATGGTGGTACACACCTATAATCCAAACCCTAGAGGTTGAAGCAGGAGGATCACCAGTGCATGGCAGTTTGAACCAGGCAGCACCATCTTATGTCAAAAAAAAAAGTAAAGATATTTAAAAATACACTCCACACCAGGTGCCAGTGGCTCACACCTATAATTCTAACTACTCAGGAAGCTGAGATCTGAAGTTTGCAGTTCCAAACCAGTCTAGACAAGTAAGTCTGTGAGACTGATCTCTGATTAATTTATAAAAAGGCTGGAAGTGGAGTTATGGCTCAAGTGGTAGAGTGGTGGCCTTGAGCAAAAAAGCTCAGAGACAGCACACAGGCCCTGAGTTTAATCCCCAGGGCCAGCAAAAATAAAGTAAAATATAGTATGTGTGTGTGTGTGTATAAATTTTCCCATGTACTCCATGGTGGTTCTAGAAAATGGCAGGAAAGGCCAGTAGAGTTCCTGGAGCACTGCTGTTGGCCTTCCCAGACCTCACCGGTGGATTCAGTGTATGAAATTCACTGGACTACATACTTACACATGGGTTTTCCCTATATACTTTTGTTGCACTCTACAATGTATTTGAAAAACAAATCCATCAGGATGCTGGCTTGCTTTGTTTAGATAAGATTCTGAATAGTGAAGCTATAGATGTAATTAAATCAAAAATCCTTTCTCTACCTTTGTGATTGAAATCAATTTTCTTCTTTCCATTTCCAGTTTTACTCATTAAACGAGTGGGGACTAGCTCCATGTTTCTCAACAGGTCCCAGTACATCTTCAGAAACCTATGTGACCCTCCACAAAAATGACCAAGTTCTGTTGGAGACTTGGAACGTTAAAATCTTTGGTCAAATTCTTCCAAATAGGACTAAAAGCCAGAGGAATTCTTCCAGCTCGAGGACACTTCCCTAAGCTCCCACCAACCTGGTTTCAACGAATCCAACGAATCCCACTCATCAAAGTGAATCTGAATTGGCAAAAAAAAAGCAGTCCAGAAAAGGCCATCCTTAGCAGTCATGTCTACCTCCTGTCTCTCAGGAGGCTCAAAATTCTGGAGTCTGTTTGGGGGAACAGCAAAAGGCAAAGGCCGATTGCCTTCCAAGGAAACTCGTAACACCGCTTTACGAAACCAGATTTATTAAAATTTCTCTAAAGTCAGCAACAGCCATCTCACTGGTCACACACATACAGAAAGGATCTAGTGTTTCTAGCAGTCCTGGCAGAAGTCCCTGCCAGCTCAGAGTCCTCAGTTGGATAATGTATCCACAGATACACAAGTCAAGCAACCACAGGGCCTCCATGCAACAGAGGCCCAGCCTTCCTCCTCCAAGTCCCATGATTCCGTCAAGATAACATTGCCGACGATCGTTCACATTTCACGTGGTTCCGGACATGCAGGCTATTCAGACACAATACACACAGACAACACCACAAGCCTCAGTCACACAACAAAACATTCAGACATCTGTATAAAAGGTAAAATAACTGTACAAAGTACACAGTACGTGAGGTATACACAGCATTCTCACAATGCATGTTAGTAGTTTGCCTTGGGATAGCCCTTGAAGAAACCTGCCTGGTTTTGTGCCATTTCTCAAAATACAGTATGTTTTCTCTACCCGCTTAACCATCTGATGCCAGCCCTGGGCCAGACAGCAACTGAGATAGGTTTTGTGTTTTGTTTTGCATCAGTACTTGTGTTTTTAAAGCAATTTGCAGTTTCTTCTGAGAAGTTTTACTTTTCGGGGGAGTGAATTTACCTCTGGAGACATTCAAGCAAGAAGCTGAAAAGGAAATTTCTGCCCAGGTGGTGGCAGCAACAACAACAACAAAAAAGTGAGGATGGGATCATTTTTGAAGTTTCTTCGGACTTAAATAAAACCGCAGCTCCTGTCACTCTGGCAACTGGCAAAGTGGATGCATTCACAAACCACACCGCATGTGAAATTCCAAAAACCCATCATGCAAAAAGCGGAAGCCCCAGGTAAAATGCCAGGGGCAGACCAGTATCTTGGGGGAGGGGTGGAGAGGGCTGTTCCTGGATCATTCAAGAAGTTAGTCTGAACATCCTTTAAGACTCCAAAATCCACTTTCATCCAAGTACAAAGATGTTTAACATTTGCTCCAATGAGAGCCAGGCTAGGGAGTTGGCTTATCTTTCTCCTTCTAGACAAAATGTTCCACCCTGAGATATTCTTGGGGAAAAGAAGTAAAGGATAAAATGGTAGCATACTGGAGAAGAACCTAAAAAAGCAACTGTTTTCAAGTGATCAAATTATGTTAAAACCAAAACAAATGAAAACTTCAGTCTCTGTGCTCAGAGTTCTGAGATAGCTCCATGTGAATCTTTTGACACTTTTCCATGGTAAGCTGAGGAGGGGAGGGGTCAAGTTTTCAAGGTCAGAAGAAAGGCATTATTGCATATGAGGTCTTGGCAGAATCTGGAGAAGAGTCTGAGTATGGGGTTCAGGGTTCAGGCAGGCTCTTAAGCTCTTAACAGAGCAGTCACTGGAGCAATAATGAGTGTTAGAGCAACCTCCCCCCAAAAAAAGAGCTTCTGATCAGAGAAACTATGGTAGCCAAGTCCAGCTATCAAAGACAAGTTCAAAGATGGCAGCAGGTTAATTGACCCAAATTATTTGTCATCCTGTTAAAAATGGAGTTACTGCCACCTCCCCCCCCGAAAAAAAATGCCATGATTTACTTCCTTTCCCATTCAAATGTTTGCGCTCCGAACACTTGACCGCTGGTGCAGGATGCTCTTCATATAGAGATCCAGCATCCTCAAGTCCGCCAGAGCAGCCAGTGGTGGTTCTGTACAAAGAAGAGCCAGTTTCCAGGGCAGCAGATCTGTTCCCATTACTCAAGTTACTCGTCCCAAACAGCAACAAGGGGAGCCACATTGAGTTCTACGGTGACAATCTCAGTGCAGTCCCCAAGATGGTGGTGGCACCACCATGCCAGAGGGGCTGTCCATCTTCAGCAATGGAAATGCCATGTGTGAGAATTGAGGTTTCTGAGGTTTTCTGGGAGGGAGGATCAACAGAAGAAGGAACTAATGTCACTGTCCTCCTGGTACTCTGGGACAATCTGGTCTGAAATTCCTATCTCTGAGTCAATGTACCCTTGTTCCAAGACAGACTGGAACCAGGGGTGGAGCAGGATTTCAGGGGCCGTAAGTCTCTCGGAGGGTTCTCTTCTCAGGAGGCTGCGGATGAGGCACCTGGCTTTGGGGGAAATGTGCTCAGGAATGCAGAACTGTCCACGTCGAATTTTGGAGAAAAGAGCACTAGGGTCTGAGTCATGGAAGGGATATCGTCCCACCAAAAGGGTATAGAGCATCACCCCTAGACTCCAAACGTCCGCCGCCTTTCCAGAGTAAGTCCCCGTGGTATTAAGGATCTCGGGGCTCACATAGGCTGGGCAGCCATGCTTATCGGACAAAGCATCATCTTCACCCTTGATGATATGTGTGTCTTCCAGACTTTCCAGTCTGAGCTGGGTTCTGTGGGAGAGAAGAACCAAGTGATTACTCCCAAGTCAGCTGCTATGAAATACCACGGCCTGCCCAGTAACAGTGCCCACAAGCACAAAAACAAAGGCCCCAGGAAATGTCATTGACCCCCTTCATCCAGTAAGCACTGGGCCTGTAAGCACCCTGGACTGGAGTTTTTACAAACCAACACAAACTGCAATCAATGTTTGTAAAGCACCTGAGACAGTGCCTGGGGTGGGGAGGTATGATGCAAAGTCCCAAATAGCATTCGTGATGCTAGAACTTGTGAGAGATACCCTAATAGGGCTTACACAATTGACAAAGTTCACATTGCAGAACTGAGAGACTGTCTCGGGAATGCTGACATTTTCAACTTGAGTTACGGGGGAAGAGCAGATGACCCTCCTCTCACAGGGAGAGCCCATCACCTCTCTCATCATAACCAATGACGGCTGGAGTTACTTGAACCCCCCATTCTGCATTAAAGAACTTGACCCCAATTTCACTGTTATCACACACAGCTTGCTAGAGCATAACATATTTCTCTCTCTCTATACACACACAATACATATACTATGTTTATGTAGATATAACAAACTATCCACCCAAACCCCAGATGTTGATAGCCAAAGCAAGAAGTTGAAAAGGATGCTCATTACATTTGCTGAGGATTTAAAATGCAAAGAAACCTTAGCCTGAGCAGAGAAATGATGTGAACAAATGAATGTGGCTGATGTATTTAAGGGACACAGGTCCCCTAAAAATGAAGAACACCTACACTGGCACACCCAACATCTAGGCTGGCAAATCAGTGCATACACGTATTTATTTTCTCTGTGGGTTTCTGTTCAGGTAAGCAGTCTGGATAAAGCTTTGGTCACAGGCTGTCTTGTCAAGTTCCTGGTGCTTCTTTATTTAGAACCAGCCATCCAAGTGTCCTGGGTTCCCCCAAAGGCCAAAGGGAATGCCTAATGTCCAATGGGTGGGGGCTGCCTCTCTCTGCCCCTGGGAAACAGTTCAGTTCCTTCCTGTAAGTCATCTGTTGTGAAGTTAAATGCAAACATTCGGAACTGGCTGATGGATCAATTCATTTTCCTCTCAAAAGGTCTGGCGGGTGGTTTTTTTTTTTCCCCCTTCTTCTGCCTTCCTGTTCCCTGGAGTGTAGTATACATGTGCTAACTTTGGTA
Source organism: Dipodomys ordii (assembly GCF_000151885.1). Lineage (NCBI taxonomy): Eukaryota > Metazoa > Chordata > Mammalia > Rodentia > Heteromyidae > Dipodomys > Dipodomys ordii. Next base: position 572,991 of record NW_012267298.1, on the reverse strand, counting down.
TGTCCTCAGCGTGACCTCCTGGTCGTTATGTAAAATACCCATTGGTTCTGTAAACGGAAAATATGACTCAACCAGCACTGTCAGCCCCTGATTGGCTGCTAGAGTACTAAAACCCTGCACCTGTGCTGGTTACCCGAATAGCGTCAGCCTGCCATTGCTTAACCCCCGGGTTGCCAAATCTGTGCCCATGACATTGGCCTGTGCAATGCAGATTTCAAAAGCTGGTAAGGAGGTGTGTAAAGGCATGTTTCAGAAAAATGCATGCCAGTACTGAAGCAGCAGGTTCCAGGAATTGGCTACTTCATTTCAAACTGTTTGCTTTTGTGAGCTAATCAGTATGTTTCAATACTTTTTTTTGCAAGGTCAGATACAAAGTCATACTTGAAGGCAATTCAACTCTACACTTTTTAGTGTGTTCTGGAGTTTTAAAGGGGGGGAATATACAAATAGGACTAGCCTTATGTGACTCCTCTGGGCTCCACAATTCTACAGGATTAATATTGCTCCTCATCTTTCCACAAGAGATGTGGTCCACCTCTCCTAACTGGTCTCTCTTATTCAGCTTCCTGAATTGCCTTGCCTGAAACCTCCACTTCAAATCTCAGGTCTCATTCTCTTATCAAGCTCATCTTGTCCTTTATGAGGTAAGCCAAGATCTATATTTAGCAGCCCATTCTACCCAACTTCCATTTACTATTCCATGCGGCTATTTTCTGAAAATGCACCAAATGAGGTGTGTAAAACAAAACAAAAAAGTAGCAAAAGCTGAGCACTGGTGGCTCACACCTGTAATCCTAGCTATTCAGAAGGCTGAGACCTGAGGATCAAGGCTCAAAGCCAGTCTTGGGCAGGAAAATCTGTGAGACTCTTATCTCCAATAAACCACTCGAAAGCCAGAAGTGGAGCTGTAGCTTGAGTGGTAGAGTGCTAGCACTGAGCAAAGAAACTCATGAACAGCGTGCAGGCCCTGAGTGCAAGCCCAGAACTGGGGCATGCATGCACACATGCATGCGTGGGGACATACCTGCACACATGCATGCGTGGGGACATACCTGCACACACAACATCCCCAGATAATATGAAGAAAAATACAAGGGACCTGGCTTGAAATGGAACAAGGATGTAGCATGAGGGAGTTGGCTGGAATTCAGCAAACACCACGGGCTGGCTAGTTCCACCATATCCTCCAAAGTATGGAGAAAGAAACCTGGTGTAGGTAAGGAACTGACAACTCATCAACAGCACGGAACGGCAGGTGAACACCCAAACCTCAGAAGACTGGTATTTCTGACAAGGAGGGGAAATATGAAGTGAGGAGAGCATCTAATCGACACCTGACATCTATATAGAAGCCCAGGATCCCTAGGCGCCATCCAGACACCAATCTTGGCTGTCACTTTTCAGGATTGCTAAAAACACTATCTAAGAACAACTGAACCCTTGGGGTTTGCGTGGCACCTAACTACACAACCTGTACCTTCATTTTTTGGTTCCAAAAGGCCACAGGAGGAGCTGTGGCGGCCGCTCACCTCTCCTCTGTGGAGAAGACGAATTTTCTAAGCTTCAGATCCCCCAAAACGATGGCGGACTGGTGACAGTGGGCCACGGCCGAAACGATCTGCCTAAAGAGGCGGGCAGCCTCCTCTTCCCGGAGCCTCTTCCGGGTCCGCACATACGAGTGCATGTCCCCAAAGTCCTTCTCAAAGAACACATAGGCCTTCGTGTCCCCGAGGATCACTTCCACGATGCCAGTAATGTTTCTGTGAGAGGGCAGCTGGATGTAAGGCCGGATTTTGTCCTGGTAGTGTTTAATGGGAAACACCTGCAGAGAGACAGTGGGTCATTTTGGAGATGGATTAAAAACAAATGCAGAGACTGCTTCCCCAAAACCCTTTTGGAAGTAAGCTGTAGTTATCAAGTTTGGGGCTTTGGATGACCATAAACCCTATTCATTCATTTATTCCCTTCTCTCTTTCCCCCCCCCCTCCCCCAGCTTCACACTCCTGGAGACTAAGCCCCAGCTCTCTGGCTCAGGTCATTCCTTGTGACAGATAATGCATTTGTGGTCAAGACTGAAAAGCAGTCTCTGGCATCCATGTGCCTTCTGCAGACCCAAAGGGTTCAGCCCAGAAAGGATGAAGAATGCGGTGACTGTGTGGCCACCAAGGGGAAGCAAGGCCACAAACATGCAGAGCTGTCATTAGTCAGAAGGAAAGGAAGAGATGACTTGGAAGGAGACTGTGACATCGCAGCCTTAAGCAACAAGCCTACAGTTGTGTGACTCAGGTGTAAGCAGCCAGGCCGAGGTTACATTCTCACACCAGGGGATGGGCCCCTTGTCAATGGTCTTTTTTCTTTTTTTCCATTTGTTTGCTTATTCCCCTGCCCCCTCCTCAGCCCAGCCCAGCTGCACCACAGGTCCTCTAAGAAGCTGGCTGGCCTCTTTTAAGGGCCTTTTGTTCGGTCTGATTACTCATATCCTAGACTCAACTGGAAACGGTGACACACGGGTTGTCACCATCTGGATTCAGCTATTATCTGCTCGGAGGAATTGGAAGGGGTTGCACAATGGCCAGACCCACCCCACCTCTGAGGTGGATGGTCTGCCATCCACCGGAAAAAGTCTCGTCCAGTTCTCTTCCACCCTCCTCCCCACCCACCGCGATGATGATTCAAAAAAAAGCGTGTCCCGCGTTGTTTTCACTTGTCGTGGTAAAAAAAAAAAAAAAAAGTAAATACAGAACTATTTCGCCTTCAAACTGGTCTTGATCGCGCGTTGGAAATTTCGTGAAAGTGGACAGTAGGTGGCAGCAACAAGCTGGGGGGGTGAGTGGAGTCGGGGTGGGGGGGTCAGGTGAGCGGCAGGAAACCCAGGAGCAACTTAAACCTGGAGGTGGGGAGCGGATGAAAAACAAAAAGCACACACACAGGCTGAGCAGGGGGTTCCGGGGCGTGCCGCGGGCGGGTGCGCGGCTCCCCAAGAGCCACTCCGCGTGCGGCAGGAGCGCCCCACGGAGCCTTCTCGCGGGGTGGGAACGCTTACGTATCTCTCAATGGAAATCGCTGGCTGGGAACAAATAAAGTGAATGGAAAGCGTGCGTTCTGAGCTCGGGTGAGCTTTCCGACACTTCTGCTCCGGCCCAGAGCCGCTGTCCCGGGAGGAAGAGCGCCCCCCGTGTCGTCCCCCGACCCCCGCCCGGCTCCGTGGGTCTCCGCGGGGCTTCAAGGCCGAGCCGGTGGCACCGCGGCGCCCGGCGCTCCGGCGGAGCTGCCAGCTGCTCCCAGCCCCGCGGCGGCGCCCACTGCAGGGCGTCCTCCTCCCCCACCCCAGGACGGGGAGGGGGGTAGGCGGGGGGGGGAGAGGAGGGCGATGGCATGGCCCTGGAATCCGCTGCAACTCCACCGCTTCTAGGGAACGCCACGCGCCGGCCGCGCCGAGCGCCCGGGCAAGGAAGGTGGAGAGCAAGCGCTGGACCCCGCACGGTCCTCGAGCCCCCCCCCAAGCCACTCGCGGGAAACCCCTCGATCTCCAAAAAGCAGAACCTTCACTCGGCCCCAAACCCAGCCGCCGCGATCGGACCCGGGTCCCCCCCCCCGGGCGCCCCGACGGGTGCCGGTCCCGGGGACACCCACCTTGCAGCGCAGTTCGCGGCCGGTGTGGATGCACAGAGCCCGGGACACATGCTCGCGCTCGGCCAGGGGCAGCAGCAGGTAGTCGGCGATGCGGCTGGGCCCGGGTACGCCGCCGCCGCC
>NW_012267298.1:568340-568898 GCF_000151885.1 Dipodomys ordii | reverse complement strand
CACACCCACAGGGAAGAAAAGGCAGCCCTCCTTCAGGTCCTGCTTTTTTTCTGAGCCTTCCCTTCTCACCTCCTGGCCTCTGCTCTGCCCACGCCGCTCCTGGCAGAGCCCCAAACACATCTGCCAATTCATGTCTCTGTACCGTAGCCTGCGCCGTTCCCTACCACTGGAATTCTCCCCTCTGCCGGTCCAATGAACTCTGCTTCATCCTGCGGAACACCATCCGGAGTTCCCCAGCACTTGCTCTCAGTCATATATCCGGCGCGCTCCCGAGCTGCCGGCGTGAGAGCGGGCGGGCGCGAGGGGCCGAGTGTGAGAGCCGGTGTGCGCCGCACTGATCCCGGCCGTGCACTCCTCCTTCTCCTTTTCCTCCACCTCCTCCGCCTCCCGGTGACTCACGCTGTATACACACACACACACTCACACACACTCACAGGCTGGGCTGTGTAAACAGTTGGGAAGCCGGGTTGTGCAATGAGGTGGCTGCGACGACTCCGGCCGCGCCGCCCGGCTCGCAGGCACCGAAGCGCAGGGAGGAGACTGAGGGGCGGGGGGGGG
>NW_012267298.1:390005-567958 GCF_000151885.1 Dipodomys ordii | reverse complement strand
CCGCACGCGCCGCGCGGCCCGGCCACCGCGCCCGCCCCGGTGCCAGCCTGGATTCCGGGGGAAGCGGTTGAGAGGCGCTCTGGGCACCGCCGGGCAGGGCACTTCATGCAGTATGATTATCTGGAGAGCACAGAATGATACCAGATCTTGTGCAAAAACTCCGTGCAACCGCCTTGGAATCGGTCCGGTTGTGTCCTTTATGTTTCTTGAGAGAACCAGATTGGTGTGGAGTCCCTGGACTCTTAGCAAAGGTAACGTTGTTATGGAAGTCCTTCCTCTCTACTGCTGCTGAACAATTTTCTATTAGCTCCTCAAGTAAGTCGTTTCAACATTGGTTACCCATTCAACAAATGCTAATTAAGCATCTACTAAGGCCTAGGTTATATGGTTTCAAGGCAGAAATGGAACCCGGCACTGGGTGGCTCACACCTGGAAATCCTAAACTGGTGAGATCTGAGAATCGAAGTTCAAAGCCAACCCTGGACAGAAAATTCTGTGAGTCTCTTCTCTCCAGTTCACCACAAAGCTGGGAGTGGAGGAGCTGTGGCTCAAGCGGTAGAGTGCCACCCTTGAGCAAGAAAAAGCACACACACACGAGGTAGAAATGAAATCAGTAATAATATGATGGGCATGGCCCCATTCTTCTTAAATGATTAAATTTCTTGCTGTGGTTCACTAGCTGGCACATGGGCACATAGCCAAGTTCTTGGGCACTTGTAAGGGACTCGGGAGGGACTAAATTCCTAGGGAGAAGAGGAGTTAGAGAAGTCTCTGTCTAGAAAGCATTTGAGCTGGAGGGATGAGGGTGGACAGTCTCCCTAGTGGGTATGGACCACAGGTGGCCAGGCCAGCAGGATGTGGACCGGTAGGAAATAGTACTCCAGGAAGGTGGCAGAGAACCATGGCGACACAGGTAGTTTGGGACGATATTGTGCCATGCTAACGTTGCCCCTGAGCCTGCTTGAGGTTTTCTACCTTTCAAGATTCTCTCAAAGCAAGGGATAGGGTGACATTGTCCAAAAAGAAATGTACTCTTTACCTGACTTGTGGTAGCTGTAACCCCTCTGTATATCACCTTTATAATAACATTTTTTAAACTCTTTTTAAAAAAGTGTCTCATGTCAGAATCTAAGGCCCACTAAGCTTTCAGTTAGGTTTTTGCATAATGGTGTTGGTGGGCAAGCAATGTACTCCAAGCTGTGTACTTACTTTGGCCTCTTCCAGGAGGTCCACAATACCATAGTCCAAGTGCCCAAAGCCCCTGGGGGTCACTGGAGTCTGTGTAGCCGCTGTGATGTGATCGTTCCCTCCTGTTCCTCTACCCTTGGGACTGGATTTTCTCACTGGCTGCTTATCAAGAGTCCTTGGGGAATTGCCTTGATAGAGAAGACCTCAAATAGGTCCACAGCCAATAACTCTTGGTTTGGTTTGGTTTGGTACTGGGGCTTGAGCTCAGGCCTCATGCTATCACTTGGCTGGTGCTCTACCACTTGAGCTACACCTTTAATTTCAGATTTTGCTGGATCTGCTGTATCCTAGCTGGTTTTACACCAAGATCCTCAGATCTCAGCCTCCTGAGTAGGTAGGATTACAGCCATGAGCCACCAGCATCTACATCCCATTCCATAACTCTTGATCAGAGAGGACGTTAGGTCTTCTTGCTCCAACTTGAGTCACCTCTGAAGGGCATTCCAGAGTCTGATAGCCCAGTCTCACTCAGCTTGGAACTCTTTAAGACTGTAGCCCAATGCCCAGCACTGGTGGCTCATGCCTATAATCCTAGCTACTCAGGAGGAAAGATCGGGGGATCACAGTTCAAACCAGCCCTGCAGAAAAGTCCATGAGATTCTTTATCTCCAATAAACCACCAGAAAACCAGAAGTGGCACTGTGACTCAAGTGGTAGAGCACTCTCCTTGAGCTGAAGAGCTGAAGGACAGTTTCTAGGCACAGAGTTCAAGCCCCATGACCAACCAAAAAAAAAAAAAAGACTGTAACCCCCGGACCCAAAGAAACAGAGGCTGCATGATTTCCCTCATTTGTAATGATTAGAATATGCATATCAATCTAACATAAACCCAATGGATAGTAAAAGACAAAAAAATACACTTGGACATGATGAATTAAACATTCATACAGTGAGAACAAAGGAGGATATTCTTAGGAGAGGATCACAAGGGCTCAAAGCTATGTACATATCATCATGTAAAATGATGCTTATCAAAACAAACTCCAAGAAATGGAAATAAGAGGGGTTTTTTTGGGGGGGAGGGTCTGGTCCTGGGGCCTGAACTCTGGGCCTGGGCGCTGTCCCTCAGCTCTTCAACTCAAAGCTAGCGCTCTACCACTTGAGCCACAGCGCCACTTCCGGCTTTTTTCTTTTTTGCTTATGTGGTGCTGAGGAATCGAACCCAGGGCCTCAGGCATGCAAGGCAAGCGGTCTACCACTGAGCCACCTTCCCAGCCTGAAATAAAAGGTTTTTAACTGTACTGCTTGCAGCTCTTTATTTCCCCCTTTTTTCTTTGGTATATTCCCTTTTGTTGCTGTTTTTCATTTCTACACCCTTTGTTTTGTATATGTTTATCTGATTTGGAGGAGGGGAAGGGAAAACACAGAAATGGTGGAACAAAAGGCGAACCACTTCAGTAGTGATACACAGTAGACACTATGTTGGAAATGAACTATACCACCTGTGGGAGAGGGGGGCCGGGAGGAAGGAAATGGGAGAAAATAAGTGAGGGGATGACCCTGTTCAAAAACAAATGTACTCATCACCTGACTTACGTAACTGTAAGCCCTGTGTACATCATTTTTACAATATTTCTTTTTAAAGCGAGAGACTGCCACGTAGCCACTTCCTCTGCCTCCCCTGCATGCTAGCCTCCACCTACCTCTACCTCGGAACCCAGCCCTGGGCACCTGCACCTCATAGTTCCAGAGCACACTAGGTGTTCTGGCTCTTAGGACCAGGTGACATTACGTTGTCCTCCAACCCCAAGGAGGACAGCAGCTTCCTGATGCTGGCCGTCTCCAGGCCACCCCAGGCTCCGTGTGTTGTTGAGTTTTGTTGTTGTTTTAGTTGATTGTTTTGTTTTTTGGTGTGGGGGGTGTGTGTGTGCACATGCCGGTACTGGGGCTTGAACTCAGGGCCTGGGCCACTGTCCTCTAGCTGTTTCCAATGAAGGCCTTACTCTACCACTTGAGCCACAGTTCGACTTTTGGCTTTTTTAGTAGTTAATTGGAGGTAAGAGTCTCATTGGCTTCCTGTCCAGGTTGGCTTCAAACTGTTATCCTCAGATCTCAGCCTCCTGAATAGCTTGTTTCATTATTTTGTGTTTGGTCTCCTTTGTGATAAGCTCCTCACATTCAATTCTACTAATCCTGCTAGGTTCTGTTTTCCTGCTTGGTCCCTGACTGATAGAAGCCCTCTACCTTTCCCAAGTTTAGCCTTTTCTCCACTCTCAACACTTTCATCCACGACCTTCCCCCGAGTGCCTGCCAGGAGCTCCTGAGCCATTACTCCACCTCCTCAGAGCCATCGGTGTACCCAGTAAGTGCGGGACCTGTGATAATTCACATCACAAACCTGTCCTTTATCCCCGCAGCCCACACCCCACGATGCTATCAGGCTTTGGCCTAAAACACTGCTGGGATCCTCAGATAAAATCCACACCCACAGGGAAGAAAAGGCAGCCCTCCTTCAGGTCCTGCTTTTTTTCTGAGCCTTCCCTTCTCACCTCCTGGCCTCTGCTCTGCCCACGCCAGCTCCTGGCAGAGCCCCAAACACATCTGCCAATTCATGTCTCTGTACCGTAGCCTGCGCCGTTCCCTACCACTGGAATTCTCTCCCTCTGCCGGTCCAATGAACTCTGCTTCATCCTGCGGAACACCATCCGGAGTTCCCCAGCACTTGCTCTCAGTCATATCTCCTCCTGAGTGCAACTAGTCCTTTATCCAACTATCTCTCATGATCCTTTCCACCCAACACTGCTCCTAGAAAGCAGGGACTCTGGGTTATCCACTCATGCCTCTCCATCCACACCCCCACCAGAGGTCCATTACAGAAGACGGGATTAGCATATGTCAATGGAATAAACAGGGAGGGAGTCACCCACAGAAGACCCTGAGATGAGAGATGAGACACAGCAGAATTTGGGCAGAGATGGACTGGAGACCAGGACACAGACATCCAGCCCTAGCAGGTAATAGGTTGCAGACTGATGGAGAAACAGGGCAGTAAGCTTTGGGACCCTCAGCCCAGATGCCCAGGGGATTTTCCACAGACCTTTGGCGGGGCCTGAATCAAGTAGGCCAATGGACAGTGAGCTACAATTGTCTTGATTTCAATCCTTTTCTGGCAAAGTTTATACTAAACTTCCCCCAGACTTCCCGGACCCTGTGAAGCCTCATGAGCCTCCTTCACCTTGTCTTTCCTCTCCTTCCGGGCTCCTAAGAAAACAGACAGGTACAAGATGGGGAAAGTGTATTTTGGAGGAAGCCAAGATTATCAAGTACGGATTGTAGCCTGGGCTGTGAGCATTATCTAGCCAGTGTTCACTAAAGGATTACTTGACCAGGATTCAAAAAGCCCTTTATGGTGAAATTCCAACAGATACAGAAGTTGGATGTTATTTAGGCTGTAATCTTAGGGCTGGGGGTTTGGGGCATCCGCCTCCTGAGCATGAGGCCCTAAGTCCATACCTCAGGAGAGCTAGACATTAGGACCATGCTTCCCATGGTAAAAGGTTCTTTGCTTTAGAGCATGGTCTATTACATAGTGCCACTAACTCCTTAGGTGCATTTGTGTTGTGGCTTGGAAGCCAGAAACAGGGTTAATCCTCTGTATTTGTGTGTACCTGTTCTGCCAGGACAAATTCCAGGTGCCCCATACCCATCCTAGCTTCCCTGCTCCAAAGGCCTAGAACCTGCCGGTGGACATACATGTACATGTATGTGCACGTGTGCAGGTGTGAGTGTGTGCATGTATGTCCTGAACAGCCTCAGCACTGAGCTCAATACATGTTGAACTGGGGGGAAAATGGATTTACCTCCAACTTTTCAGGAAATCGTATATTGCATAATATGGGGAGACCTGTATTGATTTTTTTCTGGGCAAGTTCGGACTCTCAATGAGCGGCACTTAATCCATTCTCACTGGTGCCAAGGCAAATGCAAAGGCAGCTAGAAGGCACCAAGGATCCCTCTCACCGGAAGACCCAGGGGAAATGCTCGGTGCCCCCCAGAAACCTCATTTCTACCTCTTTGCCTTACTGCTTTGTGTTTATAAATTCAAAATACAGAATTTCAACATGTGGGAAGACAATATCCCAAGGTTAAAAAAGAAATACACAGTTGGTATGTTCCTGCCAATGACTAGACCCTTTTCTATTGTTTAATGCTCAATCTTTTTAAAAAAAATAGTTATTATCACCACTATTTGTTTAGCTGCATAAGCACAGAGAAGCTGAGTAATATATGTGACAGCGCACAGCCAGGAAGTGACAAGGTAGAGTTTGACCTTGGCTGGCCAGCTTTAGGCATGTTCTATTTATTTATTTAGTTTTATTTATTCATTTGTTTGTTTTTAGTGTTGTTATAAAGGCGATGTACAGAGGGGTTACAGTTATATAAGTCAGATAAAGCGCAATTTCCTTTTTTTTTTTTTTTTTTGTCTGTCGTGGGGCTTGAACTCTGGGCTTAGGTGCTGAAGGCAAGCGCGCTACTGCTTGAGCCACAGCGCCATTCCTGGTTTTCTGGTGATTTATTGGAGATAAGCGTCTCATGGACTTTCCTGCCCAGGCTGGCTTTGAACCTCGATCCTCAGATCTCAGCCTCCTGAGTAGCTAGGATGACAGGCGTGAGCCACTGGTGCCTGGGTATATTTCTTTTTAAACAGTGTCACCTCTTCCCTCACTTTCTCCCAGTTTTTCCCTCCCGACCCCCAGTCCCTGATAAGTTGTATAGTTCAGTTTCAATCCAGTGTCTAATGAGTATCACCGCTGCATTTGTTCACCCCTTGTTCCTCCATGTTCTTTTTTGTTTTATGCACATTCCCCATCTCCTAATGAAGAAGGAAAAGGTTTTGTTTGTTTGTTTGTTTGTTTATATTGTGGTCTGGCTAAGTTGCCCAGACTGGTCTTAAAGTCCTTTGCTTAAATGATTCTCCTGCCTCAGCCTCTCAAGTAGCCGAGACTACAGGTATACTCCACTGGGTTCAGCTAATGGAGAGAAATTCTGTTCTTCCTTTATCTGAAGTGTGTCATCCATCCTCATAGGAATGGCCCTGCCTTCTATGGGGACCTGAACAAGAGGAGTGATGCAGACTTCCTGTCTGTGCCCTGTTCGGCCTCCGCTTCGGGCCTCGCCACACAGGGCCACCAGCAGATCTGACTCCACTGTTCACTCCCCACCCCCAGCCGTGATGCTCTGGGCCTCCTCTTGACCACCGAGGCCACAGGCAGAGTCCGCAGCTCACCTGGGAAAAGTGGATGCCAGGTCCTGGAAGCAGGAGGCAGGTGCCTCTGGAGCCGGAAGTGTGGATGCCAGGTCCTGGAAGCAGGAGGGCGGTGCCTCTGGAGCCGGAAGTGTGGATGCCAGGTCCTGGAAGCAGGAGGGCGGTGCCTCTGGAGCCGGAAGTGTGGCATCCCGGATACCTGGACTTTGGCCCGGCCCGGTATAAGGAGGTCCTGGTCCCATGGAGGAATCCCAGGACGTCACTGGTGTCCTTCCCATCTCCTCCTGTGCCCTTGCTGCCTGGTACTTTTCACCTGTCCTTCCCTTCCAGCAGATCTGTAATTAGCGGGCGCAGTCCCTGCCTTTCCAGGAATGAAGGAGGGTGCAGGGCCGCATTCAGAAATACAAACAGCCGCAACCCAATGCCTAGAAGGAAGACGAGAACTGGCAGAGATGGGGGCAGGGCAGGGAGAATCCATGGGAGAGGTGGCCTGGGCGGGCCAGAGGTGACCACAAGCAGTCCATGGGGGCGCAGTCCATGGGGGGCGCAGTCCATGGGGGCGTGGCTGGTCTGCTAACCCCTTGGGGCAGGGGCAGGGGTTTCTGGATGCAGGGTCTAGTGCAGCGGCACACTGGTCTTGCTTCACTTCCTCCTGAGTCCTTTACTGCTACTGTGCTCTCCAGGCTCAGCCTCCTCAAGACCACCAGTAGGCTGCTGGGGGAACCCGTTGGGGGACAGAAAGAAGGCTACTTGAAATGGCCGACATGGTCCCATGTGCCGCTCTGAACCCACGCCCAGGAATCTGCTTTCTAGCTAAGGGCAAGAACATAGATCTTCATGTTCAAATAAACCCGCCTCCCGTCCTGGCTCTTCCCTGGCACCCAGTGAGAACGTGGGCAGGTTGCTTCTGTTCTTTGGGCCTTGTTTTTCTCCACGTGTTTTTTGTTTGTTGTGTTGTGTTGTGGGTTTTTTTTTAAGTTTTGATTTGTTTTTGTTTTTTAGGGTTCCCCCCCTTTAGTGATGTTTAATTAGTGATTTTCAAACTGGGTTCCCTGGGACCCTAGTAATCTGCTGTGGGATGTTGGGACATGTATTCCCCTTTTCCACGTGTCCTACATTGTGCTTCTTCTGTAAGATCTTGTTTAAGAAAAGGCTCCCACACTGCTTTTGAGAAGAAAAAAGGTTTGGAAGCCACTGGCTTTGGTGATGAATTTATGACACTGATTCTTGTATTGACTGTTGGGAGTCACCAACTTGCAGCCCACAGGCCAGGCCCAACCTGCAGCTCTGTTCTGCAGCCCACCGTAGAGCTAGAGACTCTCCGGGAGGTGAGGTGTGCCTGTTTCGTTTGCCACCATCTCCGCTGCTCTGCGAATGTTTCCCATTCACCACAGCAGCCTGGCCCCTCAAGAGCTGAGCCTCTTTGCTCTCCCCCATCCAGAGCACAGCATTAGATGCAACTACAAAAATGAGGGTCCCTCGCTCTGCCGTCACCCCAGCCAGGAGGGGAACTTGGCCAGCAGGGAACAGAGGAGTCTAGGCTTCCGTTCGAGGTCTGCACAACCTTGTGCCAGGGACCTGTTGCTCAAAGCGGCTTCTCCTGCCCTGTCAGCACCCCGGCCCGCAGAGCCGAGAGGAACAAAAACCTTGCAAGCCCCGGGTATCATTAGGATTTAGGAAGGCCCCACATCAGACCTTGCAAAATCCTCCACCCTTGTGAGTCATCCGTCCACACGAGGAGTTCATCAACAGCATGTATAAGTAAGCACACACACGCTTACCTACCGCTGCTTTCTCTCTCTCCTTACTAGAGAGAGGGAGAGGAGTCCCCACCCCACGGTGCTGGGCTCTGAGGTCCGAGGGCTATTTGAAGACTTCCATCTCACCTCTTCACATTCGCTATTTTTCCAGCCACCCTGCAGGGCCTTGGTGGCAGCCGGACAAAAGTGGGTCCCTTCACTCTTGGAAGAAACGGGGCCGCCCCCCTGTCCCCCGCACACAGACTGTTTGGTTCTTGGGGTTTCCACTTCAAAAACCTCTAGGCTGGTAGCCCTTATTCAGGGACAGTATTCCTGCCGATGGCCCAGGAAGGGAGCTGCAGGGGTGAGGTGGCTGCGAGCTAAACAGGGACAGTTGTGTAGGATGGCACAGATAGGGCCAGTCTGCTGTCCTAGGGGGCGTGGTCTGCAGGGGGCGGGGCAGGTCACAGGCAGCCTCCTTCCCATGCGGTTGTCTGCCCAGAGATGAGTTGCTTTGGGGGGGGGGGGGTGAACTCACCTGCTGAGCACTGACTGACCCAGGTCCATTCACTGTGCTTTGCGGGCATGTTCTCGTTCATTTTTACAACCCTCCCACACGCAGTGAGAGGCTCAAGAGAAGCTAAGTATTTTTCCCAAGGTAACACAGCTAGAAGGACTGGGGAGTCAGAGTTCAAAGGCCAGTGAGGCACATGGCCAAGGAAGTCCTTTCCCCCGTCCCCCTCCCCATGCCAGCTCCCACCTGACTCCACCGCGGCCCGCAGAGCCCAGCACCAGCAGCCGACACCTGTAAACGCAGCTACTCTGCAAGCTGAGAGAGGATGATGGTCAAAGCCAGGACTGGCAGACACGTGTGTGCAGCTCTTATCTCCAATTAACCAACAAAAAGACAGAACTGGTAGAGTGCCAGCCTTGACAGAAAAGCCAAATGAGAGGAAGAGGTCCTGAGTTCAAACTCCGGTAACTGTCACCAAAAAAGGAAAGGAGGGAAGGAGAGAGGGAGGGAAAAGAAAACATAAAAGAAAAAAATATCTGCAAATCCTGGATGCTGGTGGCTCATACCTGTAATCCTAGCTACTCAGAAGGCTGAGATCTGAGGATCGTGGTTCAAAGCCAGCCTGGGAAGAGAAATCCAAGAGACTTCTCTCTTATCTCTTAAGTGACCAGCAGCTAGAAGTGAAAGTGTGGCTCATGTGGTTGAGCATCAGTCTAAAAGCCACGTGAGGCTGGGTAATGGTGAGTCATGCCCAGTAATCCTAGCTACTCAGGAGGCTAAGATCTCAGGATCAAGGTTGGAAGCCAGCCTGGGCAGGAAAGTCTGTGAGACTCTTATCTCCAATTAATCACCAGAAAACTGGAAGTGGTGCTGTGGCTCAAGTGGTAGAGCACTCACCTTGAACACAGAGAGGCTCAGAAACAGTGCCCAGGCCCTGAGTTCAAGCTCTGCAACTGTCATAAAATAAAAAGTAAAATAAAAGCTATATGAGCTCAAGCCCCAGTAGTAGCACATTAAAAACAACAACTACCGTATGATGCTTCTGCTTAAGGGACGGGGGCGACACAAGGCCTCCCCTTCTGGAGACACAACCCAATGTGCAGAAACGTGTTTTAAGATCATCATCTATTGGAACAAACCTGGGCTGGGGCTCTGGAAGGGATCTGTATCCCGGGCCAGGGTCATTTGTCATTCAGGCACAAATTTATTGAGCTCCTATTAGGTGCCAAGGATCACATTAGACAAGGGGAAGGGGGTGGAGTGGTGCGAGACAAAGAGGCGGGTCCTGCCAGAGGCCCCCACGGGAGAGTGACACCCTCCGAACGAGGCTGTCTACTTAAAGCTGTTCCTGCAATTGGATACAAAGATTCACACGGATGGAGCCAGCCATCCGGGGACCAGGATGTGAGCATCAGCAAATCAATGAAACCATTACTGTGACCGGAGGATCCTGCTGCAGGAAGCCACCTTATCGGAAAGTTACTTGTGCACACCAAATCTGCAAATGTGGCAGATATTAAAAACCTCGGTCAGCCGGGGTCACTCAAGGCTGTCTCTCGCCCCTGGAGGAAGAGTCACCTCCTGGATGTGTTCCTGATTCTGATTGCTCTGGTGGGGCTTCACCACCCTCTGCAGACCGGGCCCAGCCCAGGTTCCTTCCTGCCCAGCCCAAAGGAAGGGATTCAAGAATGCAGAGATGGGGCTGGGCACTGCATCTCACACCTATCATCCTTGCTACTCAGGAGGCTAAGAGGTGAGGAGCCAGCAAAAATCTGGAGGTAGAGCTGTGGCTCAAGTGGTAGAGCACCAGCCTTGGGTGAACATCTAAGTGACAGGATGCAGGCCCTGAGTTCAAGCCCTAGGACCAACACACACACACACACACACAGAGCATGTGGAAGTGGAGGGTGTCTTGTCCTGGAAGCGACCCCTTCTTCACCGGCTCCCAGGCCCAAGAGTGAATGCCACCGTAAATAAAGAAGCAGAAGTAGGCCCAGCCCAGGGCTGCTGGCGGGCGAGGATTCTTCACGGATGTCTCCAGCCCTCTGGCACACAATTGCTTCCTCTGTTCCCAAGCCCCATTCCCTTGCAGTCCCCTCCCAACCTGCTTGTCATAAAAAGCTGCCATTGATGGCCATTTCCTCTGTGCCAGGCCACCTCTACAGCCGATTCTGGCCACTGTCCCCTGATGGGCGTAGTCTAGTTCCAGAGAGGGGGTTCAGGGAGGTCAGAGGACGAATTCAAGGTCATGGCAGCCGGGTGGGCTTTCCCAGGGGGTGTGCCCTGGCTTTGTGGATCCTGCCACCGTGCTGCGCCTTGTAGTGTACCCTCGTATTCCCTCCAGGAGACAGGCTAAATGATGCCCCCTACCCCCCATTCTGCAGATGAAGGGCGCACAGCTCAAAGAGGGTGAAGAACTTGCCCTGGGATCCTGGTGGGGAAGGAAGCTCTCCCCCTCTCTTCCCCCTCTCTCCCCTCTCTTCCCCTCCTTGCTGGCTTTGGCTTTCTGTGTCTGTTGCCCCCTTTCTCACCCCCACCCCAGGGCAGCAGCACTCCCCGACCCCCCCCCACCCCCCACCGCCATGTCTGGAGTAGAGCCAAGGTCCTGCACAGGTGCTGGCCGGCAGGAAAGGAAGTTTCTGGCCTTCCCTGCTGCCCGGCCTCCGGCTGGCTGAGCTGGCACCTGGGTGGGGAGGTGGCTAGAATGGAGCCATTCAGACGTTCTTGCTGCAATAACTGATTGCAAAACCCTGCATCTCCCAGCGGTTTATGGAGGGTGGTGACTCGGAACCCAGCAGGTGCCACCGCCAGGCCCCGCGGGCCACACAGCAGTGCGGGAGAGCAGTCCCCCGGGGCTGGGGTGCTGGAACCCCCTGAGAAACCGCAGCCACCCTCAGTGCACCGCGCGTTCCCACCCCCACTGCTGTCTGACCCCCAGGTGCTCCCCAGAGTCTCTGTTTACAGCTGGACCTGAATGTGAGCAGGAGCAAGGAGACCCAACCCAGACAGGCCCGGGAGAAAGCATGGCTCTGCCCCCTCAGGAAGCCCCCCCACCTCTCTGGGCCACCTGCCTCCTCTTCTGTAGGTAAGACTAGAATGGTAGTTGGATCTCTGAGCCACACACTGATGGCTCACGCCTGGAATCCCAGCTACTCAGGAGGCTGAGATCTGAGGATCACGGTTCAAAGGCAGCCTGGGAAGAAAAGTCTGCGAGACTCTTCTCTCCAATTCACCACCAGCTTTTGCTGAAAGTGGAGCTGGGGCTCACATGATAGAGCACCAGCCTGGAGCACAATAGTAAGGGGCAGCGTGAGGACCCGAGTTCAAGTCCCAGTTCTGTCACCCGAAAGAAAGAAGCGTGAGCTCTGGAGTCCTGACATCCTGGCTATGCTATTTATAGGCTGTGCAGTCTTGGGCCAGACACCTTGCTGCTCTGTGCTCAGATTCCTCATCTGTCAAACGAGCATTAAAAACCCACATAGAGGCTGGAGGCGAGGGTTTCCTTACCTAATACCAGGAAGGCTCTTTGCACACGGCCTGGCAGAGGTAAAAGCAGTTTACAAGTGTGTGGGGGTGAGGGGGGGGTGGGAAGGCAGGAGCAGGGGGGGCAGGTAAAGCTTTTAGAGGTTACAGGAGATAGAACACTTCCCTGCACAGATTGGAACCTTCCAGAAAGGAGGAGGAAGCAGAGAGGTCCCAGCGCTGGGATGCAGCCACCTGGCCTTCACCCTTGGGCCCTGGGAGCCCTTCCTGAGTTGGGTGCCACCACCTCCTGCCACTCCTCATGCCAGGCCAGGGTTCCCTGGGGAGAATGAGCTGAAACCGGAACCTTCCTGCCCGGGCAGTCACAGAGCAGCAATGTAACCGTGCCCGGCCTTGGTTTCATAATGGCTGTGAGTCACCGCTCTTCACAGAGAACCTGGCCAGGGGACCAGGGCTGAGAGTCCAGGCTCTCTGCAGGCACCCCCTGGGGCCGAGGTCAGGGTTCTGGAGAAGGAGCAGACACCCCCCCCCCCGCAAAATCCACGGAACACCATTTGCCTTTCTGTGGGTGTCAGTACTAATACTTGAACTCAGAACTTCGGTGCTGTCCCTGGGTTTTTGTGCTCAAGGTTAGGGCACTAGCATTTGAACCCCAGCCCCACTTCCGGCTCTTTGCTGCTTCCTTGGAGATAAGAATCTCTTGAACTTTCCTGCACAGGCTGGCTTCGAACCATGATCCTCACATCTCAGCATCTTGAATGAGACTTCTTCATACTTGCCGGCAAGTAACTGGATTCATATTAGTATTATAATAAATATTATTATTTACAATGTTCCCACCTAAAAGAAATTCAAGAGCTGTAGATGGTAGCGCATGTCTATAAGCCCAGCACTGAGAACATGGTGGCAAGAAGATGGTGAATTTGACACCAGCTTATAGCCAGAGCCTGTCTCTAAAAGAAAAAGGCAAAAAGAAATTAAAACTTGAGCAAGAGCTCTTGGTGGTTTCTGTTGTTGTTGTTCATTTTTGCTTGTGTTTGGTGAAGCGAATCACCAAGATTCTGTTGGTGTTTCTTTCAAGGTTGCAAAGTAGCTGCTGTAGCTCCAGTGATCACGTCACTCTCAAGACAGAAACAGAAGTGGGCGCATCACCAACGGTGCTGCGGTGTCTGTTCCCCTATCTGTTGTTTTACTATCAACGACCACTGCATAGTTTTGTGGCTTGAGACATCGGTTATTTACCAGCTCTCAAGTCAGCGGTTTGGGCGGGGATCAGCTGGCAGTTGTACTGTTACCTGGCCCGTCGTGGGTGGCTTGGTGCAGGTACAGTGGCCAACATGGCGTAGCTTTCAGACCTGGTGCTGGACTCTGGCTATTGGAGGTGGGAACAGAGATCTGCTTGGCTTTCAGACCTGGTGCTGGACACTGGAGGTGGTTACAGAGATCGACTCAGCTGGTAGAGGACGAACCACTAGCCAAGGGGTGCAGGAAAACAGTCCTCGATGTCTTCCCCAAGCAAGACCTGTGTGGGGACTTCCAACCTCCAGAACAAAAAGAAATTAAATCTGAACCTGTGGATGATTGGGCCCTGCAGCTGTTGGGAAGCATCTTTCTGCTCTCTCATTCACTACACCAGCAATCAGCAAACTGGCCCACTGCCTGAGGCTGTCAATAAAGCTTTATCAGAACACAGCCACACCCTTCCTTTCTGTTACCAGTAGGCTTTCTGGCTTGGGTAACCTGATAACAGAGACCACAGGGCTACAAAGCTGCGTGAGAGTAGGGGCTTTCCAATGATTTCCTATCCCTGGGCCCCAGGCTTCCCACATCCACACCAGCGCCGTGTGCTCCAGGCAGACGGGGAGAAGGGCTGGCCCAGCCAGGAACAGAGTCCAGGACCAGGCCTCACACACTGGCCCCAGTTGTCACTCAATACACCTTTCGTGTGCACCTGCTCCGTGCTGAGCACCAAAAGTGAAGCCATCAACAATCTGCCCCTCAGGTGAGTGCTGTGGGGAAGAGACACCCTCCCCCCCTCAGAGATCAGGTGGCGCCAGCACCTCCTGCTGAGTTTTCCTATTGCTTACTAGGAAGCAATTCCCCAGTGCAGGTGGTGCTTTTCTTCCCAGGCTTCCCGGGGTCAGCCGGCCCAGCTGAGCCCCTAGAGTGAACTCAAAGGCTAAAGTGGGATTCACCTGGGGTGGGAACTGCAGGGAGAGGCAGTGGTTGTTGAAAAGCCGGGGCCAAACTGTCCTTGCATGGGACCGAGAGAGAAAGGGAGGGAGGAGGCTGGCGCTCCGCAGCCTATTCTGCTGTTTCTCTGAGATTGGAGATGGCCCCCACTCTACCATTGGGCAGGAAGGGCTGGAGGTGGATCCCAAATTCTGCCTGGTGCCTATCCTCCCCTTTGAGCCCAGCTTTCCTGCAGAGATGGCCAAAGGACAGAAGAGAAGTAGACATAACAGGCCTGGTGGCTGGCTGGGATCCCTGCGGGGCTAAGTGGGGAGGAGTTCTTGTTGGAGGCCAGGCCAGACTCAACTACACAGAACTTTGTCTCCCATCCTGCTCAGAAAAGAGAGAAATGGACATGACAAGATTTCAAAAGGCGTTTTTAACTGAGCTTCTCCCACTTGTTCTTCTTTTTGGCCATCCTGGGATTTGAACTCAGAGTCCTCATATTTGCGAAGTGGAGCCCCAGGCCAACAGAACATGCTGAGATGCAGGAGAGTGGGAGGTGTCGCCCCAGTATGAAGGCTGGCAGGCTGGAACCCAGAAAAAGTTTATGGCTCCATCTGAGACTGAAGTCAGGAAAAAAAATGATACCCCAGCTTGAAGCTGGCAGGTGGGAGGCAGACACTCCCCCCGCCCCCCAGCCTGGGGGGGGGGCAGCCAGCCTCTGCTCTGGTCAGGACCTTGCTGATTAAACGAGGTCCTTACCGCCCTCTGAGGGCAACCAGCTTTGCCTGCCTGATGAGTCAACATGACACTCTACAAAACACTCATATCAAAAGGACCAGAATTAGGTTTGACTAAATATCTGGTCACTTCATGGCTCAGTCGAGTGGATATACAAACGGATGGATCGGAGATGCCTTCAGAGCTTTTCCAGATGACTGCTAGGCATGACCCGTGAAAGGAGAACGGAATCTTCTTTCACCTGTAGCAAATGAGATGAATGAGCGCGCGGCGGGAGGTGTTTAGCTCATTGGAGACATGTGACCTCGCAGAGGCCTCTGGAACCCTGACTCCCTCGTTTTTGTTTTTTCATTTTCCTCCTGACATTAAAACCCACTCTGGTGCTGGGTAGGCAGGGGCGCTCAGAAGCTGTGAGAAGGAACTTCCCCCATTTCTTTGGTGCTTTTCAGATTCGGCATTCGACAGCTGAGAGCCACCTTTGTGGCTTATGTGGCCTTTCTGTCGACCGGCACTGGGCTGGTCCATTACTCAGCCTTGACCGGCCTGGATTAGGAGAGAGATGACAGCTCTTCCTGGTTTGCAAGTCCTTCCTCAGAGCAGATGACAACTGCATCAATGAGGCATTCATTGCTTAAGAAACCACCCCAAAAATGAGTGGCTTCAGCAGCTAGCATTTTCTTAGCTCCCAGTTCTGTGAGTCAGCAGAAGGGGTGGGGCTCAGCTGGGCATCTCTGCTGCTGCTGATCTCAGCCGGTCCTGCTTGATGTCCTGCTTGGTGCCCGTGGTCAGTTAGCTGGCTCTGCTTCAGGAGCTTGCCTGGCTATTGCCAGGTTAACAGCACCACAGAGCCAGGGCCCGGGTACCTCATCAGCCATGGGCCAGACCCATCCACACAGTGGCCTAAGCTTTTGAGAGCTCCTGCCTGCCTAGCACTGAGCTGAGACCGGATGTGGTCAGGGCCGCCGATGCCGTGCACAAAAGGACACTAGCTGAGGAGGCCGGCAGCATGGAGACCGAGGAGCAGAGGCCAGGAGGCTCATACCACGTCAGCTGGTTATCCAGGGGGAATGAGGGAAAGCCTCCTGCAGAAAGCACATGGGTTCCTGAGGCAGTGTGGTTTAAGGGCCAGGGAGGAGGCCCGGTGGGCTGCTTTTCACATGATTTGTCAGAGTAAGACATACAGACTGGGCTCCGCAGACCCTGCGGGACTTGAAGTTGAAGACACAGCATTCTTTTTTCTCATATGTGGAGATTAGATTTAATTTTTTTTTTTGTCAGTCATGGTGCCTGAACTCGGCCTAGGCACTGTCCCACAGCTCCTCCAGCTCAAGGCTAGCGCTCTACCACTTGAGCCACAACACCACTTCCAGCTTTTTTCTTTTTGCTTATGTGGTGCTGAGGAATCAAACTCAGGGCCTCATGCATGCGAGGCAAGTGCTCTACCACTGAGCCACCTTCCCAGCCAAAGACGCAGCATTTTACACACAGTGAAGCTTCAGGAGCAGCTGGTGAGCGAAGGTGAGGGGCAGTGGTGGGGGTGGGGCTGGGGGGGCTGCCAGGGTGAGGGCACAGCTCAGGGGGAGTGCTTGCACTATGCAGGAGACACTTGGTCCCATTCCCCAAACACCCCTCACTCCCTGCCCGCCCCCCCCAAAAAGCAGAGAAGTAGATGGAGATTGGGAGGGAGAGGGAGGAGGTTGAGCTAAGGGGCCACAGCAGCAGGGGATTTCAGACAAGCAGTTAGATGCATAAAATGATTTGCATTCTGGGGCTGGGAAGGTGACTCAGTAGTACAGTGTTTGCCTTGCATGCATGAGGCCCTGAGTTCGATTCCCCAGCACCACATAAGTAAAAAGAAAAAAAGCCGGAAGTGGCGCTGTGGCTCAAGTGGTAGATCGCTAGCCTTGAGCTGAAGAGCTGGGACAGCGCCCAGGCCCAGAGTACAGGTCCCACGACCCCCAAAAACAAAACAACAACAACAAAAAGATTTTCATTCTTCCTTTGACTCCCTTTTCTGGCTTCCTTCCTTCATTCTCTCATGCACAAATATTGCTCTAGCACCTCCCCAGGGCTAGCACCTCCCCAGGGCTAGCCTCTCATTGGTCAGTGAGAAGTGAAGCCCAGCCCTTCATCTTCTACAGCTTAAGCCTGAAGATGGAAATCACTCCTTGGTTTTCTGACTCTCCCATTGGTCGAATCTGGACGCATCGTGGGTAAGCATGCAGCATGCGTGCCTGCAGATGGCTGCTTACACACAGCATTGTCTTTTCAAGGTTCATCCCTGTTGTAGCATTTGACAATACTTCATTCACTTTCATAGGCTGACTTTTTCTTTCTTTTTTTTGGGGGGGTCCGGTCATGGGGCCTGAACTCTGGGCCTGGGTGCTGTCTCTCAGCTCTTCAGCTCAAGGCTAGCGCTCTACCACTTGAGCCACAGTGCCACTTCCAGCCTTTTCTGTTTATGTGGTGCTGAGGAATCGAACCCAGGGCCTCATGCATGTGAGGCAACTGCTCTACCACTGAGCCACCTTCCCAGCCCCCGCCCCGAATTTTTCTATGGTGTCTTGTAGTTGTTTGTCCATTCATTTGTTATAGATACTTGGTTTTTTTCATCTTTTATAAAAAATAAAACTCTATTGTTATCATTAAGGTATTGTACAGAGGAATTACCATCGTGCAAGTCAGGTAATCGGTTCACTTCTTGTTTTGGATGATGTGACCCTTCCTTCACTTTCCCTAGTTTCCCCCTCCCATCCCCGCCCGCAAATTAGTTGATTTTCCACATAGTATGTGTTGAATAGCAGAATTGCATTTGTTTATCTTTCCTCCCTCACTTTCTGCACCCCCTTTGCCCCTCTTGAAAAAAAAAACCCAAACACCCTTACCACCAATAACCACAATAACAACAAAACCCCATGTTTCTGTTTCCTGGAATTCATTGAGATAAATAGTATTTTAAATGTTCAGAGAAGTTACACTTTTGTTTCCTCCCCCTAGTATTTTCCCTTTTTACCCATTATAAATGATGCTGCTATGGACATTTGTGTTTAGGGGTTTGTGTGGGCCTGTGTTTGTTAGGTTCGTGCCTAGCAATTGGAACACTGGGGAAAATAGTAGCTGTCTACGTTGTCATTATTGAGAGAGAGCAAAATGAGTCCTGTTTTCAGAGGAGGAAACAGAGGTTCTAAAATAAAATTAATAATCTTTCCAAGTTGTTCAGAGAATGAGTAATGCCAGGCACTTAAACTCTACTGTGCTATGTACTCAGAAGCTTGGCTCCCACACGTTAAAGATATGAAGAAAGAGTGAAAAGGAAAGAAAGAGACAGAGGGAGAGAGAGAAACAGACACAGACACAGAGACACAGATTGATAGAGAGAAGCTACGGACAGAATAAGCCTTATTCAGCATCTACTGTGTGCTAAGCTTTGGGCTGGGTGTGATGGTAGCCACAAAGGCAAAGAATGTGCCAGCCTGGTTCCCAAGAAGCTGTGTGTTTATTGGGCAAGCCCCTGGGCGTGGCATTGAAGAATATTGATGGGTAACAAGCTCTGTGGCTTTGTTAGGACCCACAATGAGGCTAGAGAAGGCCTCGAAATTTGGGCCTGTGAGCTGTGCACTACACAGAAGGTATCAGAAAACAGCAGTTTCAGAGCAGGAGAACACACAGTCTCTCCTCAGGCCTTCTGAGTGGGGGCATGGGCAGAAATCTTGACCAGCAGCTGGGCAGTAGCACAGGGTTCCAAACATTTTACCCAAGAAGCCGGACTTGGCTTTAGGAGAATCTAAAGCAAATGATTGGAGGATTCGAATCATCACTGTGGAGCAGTGGAGGGAGGGGGGAGGAGCTGGGAGGGAGGGCAGAGGGACTGGGGCAGCGGAGGAGATGACCGCCCCATCCCAGCTAAAGAGCAGAGAGCCTGACCAGGAGAGCTGGGGGTGGTGGTGTATGGAGGAGTGGGTGTGAGAAGCACCCACTAGTGTAGCCCTGACAGAGGCAGTGTCGAGGTGCAATGGGCAAAAGTATTTGTCCACCAGCCACCTGTGGCCGAGACCAGATCTAGCTAGGAAAAGGGTCAGTTGCAGTGGTATCAAGGTAAGGCTCTTGGGCTGTCTAGATAGGTCTTAAGTCCTTTGTTTTAATACCGAGAAGGACCTGTGAAGAGGGAAGTAGAGACTGGAGTGATGTCACCACAAGCCAAGGGAAACATGGTGGCCACCAGAAGCTGGAAGAGACTAAGAGGAATGTTCCAGAGATCTCTTTGGAGAGAGCACAGCCCTGCTGCCCTTGACCCGCACTTCTGGCCTCAGAACTGTGAGACTGGACCCAGGCAGCTCATGCATCTTCCTGCTTCTCCATGGGGGTGCACGGTGCCCGGCTCCCAGCTACAGCATAGATAGGCCAGGCCGCAGTAGGGAGGGCTCTCACCCCAGCCCTACCTTGTGCGAAGAAAAACAGCCTGTGGTGCCTTGCCACATGTGGATTGATTGGCCCAGCAATTATGAGCTCTGACTTCCCCTGCGTAACTCAGGGCTAAGGCTGGAGGCCTCCTAGAAGGGCGAGTGGAGTCGTCACCCTGTCAACCAGGAAAGTGGCATCAGACACCTCCTCCAAAATGCTGATCTCCATGGGAGCCTGCAGGAGGCCCAAGCTGGCTTGCAGGCTGCTGGCACACCCCAAATCAGACAGCCCAGCCTGCATGGGGTCCAGAGGCTCCCTGCCCGGCCCAGACCCAGCCCTGCTGATGCTCACCATGCCCAGGGAACACAGGGGAGGCTAGCCTCTCGCCAGAGGCTGAGATATCCAATGGGGCAGCAAGCTGTGGGCCTTGGGAGCTTACCAAGCCAGGAGCAAGTTCCAGTGCCCACTTCCAAAAGTCATCTGTCTCTGGACAGCATAAGTCATGTCAGGTTCACTTTGCTCATCTCTATAATGGGAATGAGGAGGGCTCAGAACAGGTGGCTCAGACCGTAATCCAAGCTACTCAGAAGGGATTTGATTCAAGGTCGTCTTGGGCCAAATGTTAGCAAGACCCTCAGTTCAACCGATGAGCCAGGTATGGTAGTGTGACTCTGTCAACCCAGCTAGGTGGAAGGTACAAACAGGAAGATGGAGGTCTGAGGCTGGCCCTTAGAGAGACTCTATCTGGAAAGTAAACTAAAGCAATAAGGGGCTGGAGGTATAGAACAAGGGGTAGAGGACCTGCCTAGCAAACTGCAAGGCCCTGAGCTCATTTCCCAGTACTACCAAATAATAATAATGATGATGATGATGATGATGATGATGATGATGATGGAGATGATGGCATCCATGTTGCAGGGATGTTTAGAAAATCAGATGGGCTGTCATTTACCCAGCTCACAGTGAGTACTTGAATTGATTGGTAAATGCATGTTGAACATCTATTGAGTGCTGGGTGCTGGTGACATTTACGAAGAAGGAGGCTGCCATCTTGAAAATGAGACAGACTTGAGATCTGGTGGCTGGGCCAGGATCCAGGAAGATCCCAGAGGAGGTGATGGAGAGGCTGAGATCTTCTTGCTCTTGTGCCAGGTGAAAGTCAAGGGCATGCACTCACACCCAGGCTCCAGAGCCCCACCTACTGCCCCTCCACTCCAGGGTTCTGGGGCATTGAGGTTGGACAGCCAGCCCACAGTGATGTCACTTCCGGATTCCCCCCAGTGGGCACCGAGTGTCCTTTGCCACCGCCCAGAAGGCCCAGACAGTGAGTTCCTCCAGTCATCAAGTGGTAGATAACAGGTGATTCCCAGATCATGGCAGTTATTAAAAAAAAAAAAAGCTGCGAAGCCTCATGAATAAATCTGGGCACTGGAGGACAGTGAGGTCTCATCTGGATCCAGTGGGGCCACACCTTTCCCCCACCTGGCCACCCTCTTCCCATCCCTGGCCTAGAGAAGTCCTAGGGGGTGGGTCGCCCCTTTTTCAACCATGCCTCTCCACTGTGCACAGTGGGGCAACAGTTGGGTAAATAAACTTCTTTCTCTGCCTGAGTAGCAGGGGTGTTCTCTTCATCGGCTACCTAATGAAACCTACCTACTTAATATACCTTACAATTTACCTTATATTTCCCCAAGGATGGATGACACTATCTTCTCATGTGCTTACTTAGCATGTGTGTATCTTTGGTGGTGTATCTGTTCAAATATTGTGTCCGTTTTAATAACTTCTTTCTTATTAATGAGTTCCAAGAGCTCTTTTCATATTCTAGATATTCCCTCCCTTTTTTGAATGGTAGGAGGGAATCAAACCCAGGGACTCACAGATGCCAGACATATGATCCACTGCTATACCCATTCTTTGTCCTGGAATATAAACCCTTTATCAGAGTTTGTGACTTGCAAATCTTTTCTCCCAATCTGTGGCTATCTTGACTCCTAGCAGTGTCTTCTAATAGCAAAAGTTCTTTCATTTCCATGGCATTCAGTTTATCCATTTATTTATTTTCTGAGTTATCCTTTTAGAATCACATCTAAGAAACCTTTGCCTAACCCAAGGTTGTAAAGGTCACGGTTAACTCCAGGTGTTGATTGATTGATTGATGATGCTGGAGCTTGAACTCAGGATCTGGATGGTCTCTGAGGTTTTTCTCCTCAAGGCTGGCACTCTACCACTTGAGCCACAGCTCCACTTCTGGCTTTTTTGGTGGTTAATTGGAGAGAATTTTCTCCTGGACTTCGCTTCCTGGGCTGGCTTCAAACTGTGTTCCTCAGATCTCAGGCTCCCCTAAGGAGCTCGGGTTACAGGCATGAGGTGCCAGTGGCTGGTCCTAGATACTCATTCTTTTTTTCTGTTGTTGTTGGTTCTGGGCCTTGAACTCAGGCCTGGGCAATGTCTCTGAGCTTTTCTGCTCAAAGCTAGCGCTCTACCACTTTGAGCCACAGCTCCACTTCCAATTTTCTGGTGATTAATTAGAGATAAGAGTCTCATAGACTTTCCTGCCTGGGCTGTATTTGAACCATGATCCTCCGATCTTAGTCTTCTTAGCAGCTAGGAGTTCAGGCGTGTGCCACCAGCACCTGGCTCCGATATACTCATTCTTAATAGTCCAAAGGTTTAATAACCGGAGGCAAGGAGCACCCATTGTTTTGGTTGCCTTTAAATAACTTGGTTGAAAAGGCTGGCGCTGTGTGAGTGTATTTCCGTTGTCCTTATTTGAATACTTTCCCCTGGCTGCCCCAACACGTGGGCGGCAGGCTTAATAGGGAAACCAGATGCTTCTGTTCCCTTGCAGCTTTCTTTCCTGGCAAGAACACAGCTCCAGGGAGGAAAAAGAGAGAGGAAATGGGGACCCATCCCCGAAGGAACTTCCGAAGAGAATGGCTGTCATGAACCAGATAGAAATGTCAAAAAGATGGAAAACTTTTCCAGCCAGGAAATCCTGAGGTCCCACTCTCCCAGGGGCAGCGGTGGCCTAGACAGCCATCAGGAAGCCATCTTTGGGATGCATTCCCTTGGGTGCATGATGGCCAGCACAGTGGTTCCCAGGCTAGCCCATAACCTCCTGTGGCCTCCCTGATGGATCAGTAGCTGTGTTGAGATCGGTTTGTCTGGGTGTTGGTTTCCCTGGAACCGGTTCCTGAGGTGGGGATTTGCGTTTGGGAAGTGGGTTGGTTCTGCGGGGTAACTGAGCTGGTTGGGCAATGTGACTGCAATAGAGACTCAAACAGCTGCTCTGGTCCCCATTCAAGGAGTCGTGGGGAGCTGGCACTTTTAACAGGAAAGCTCCTGGTTGTTGGGAAATGAGCACCTGGATCCTGGGGCCACGAGGGCTGAGGTTCTGTCTTGGCTCTTCGCTGTTCTGGTTCAGAGCCCCATTATCTAGTCTGAACAACAGGAACACCTCCCCCGCTCCCCCCACTCTCACCCCCCCCACTCCTGCCAGGAACCAGTTTGAGGTCCCAAAGCCGTCATTGCCTTTCCCCAGCAGAGCAAAAAAGATGGCATCTCTGTGAACTGTGTCAGGCCCTGGAAATAATCTTTCTGGGCCTTCGGTAAGACGAGGCTCAGCTTCCCACTAGCGTGCGAGGCCTCCAAGGACAGGATCCCTGCCATAGCCCGGGCCTTGGTCAGTGTCCAGCAGAGGTAGAGTCAAATACAGACAGTCCTGGGCTTCATGGGTCCACTAAGAGAGAATTTCTTGACAATGTTGTACAAGTGATATGCAATCAGTGAAGGCTACACTTCAGTTTTTCAATGATTGCTTTTTTAGCGAGGGTGGGGGGCGGGGAGGGGAGAGGTGGGCAGGGGGTTGCTAGTCCTGGGGCTTGAACTCTGTGCTTGAGCATTGTCCCTGAGATTTTTTTGCTCACAGCTAGAGCTCTATCATTTGAGCTACAGATTTACTTCTGGCTTTTGGGTGGTTCATTAGAGCTAGAATCATACAGACATTATTTTTCTGCCTGAGATGGCGTCAAACGGTGATACTCAGATCTCAGCCTCCTGAATAACTAGGATTATAGGCATGAGCCATTGGTACCTGGCTCAATTCCTGCTTTTTTTGGTCCCAGTCTCGGGTCCTCGGTGATTCTGGGTAGCTCCTACTCCACCCCAAGATCGCCAGGGAAAAGCCAGCACCCTATACCTAATATATTATGTCAGCGACTCTGCACTTCACTCTAAGTCAGGCCTTGTGATAGAAGAGGTTTCCTAACTGCAGAGCCATCCATGGAAGGGACCTGAGCACCTTTAAGGCAGGCCAGGCCAAGCTAGGCGTGTCACTAGGTGAGGTGTGTGCTCAATGTGACCGGTGGCAAACCAAGGGGAATCTGCAGTGTGTGTTGCCTCCTCAGCTCACAGAGCAATGCCTGCCAGCCAACTTTCTCTGTCATTCTTACTCAACTTTTCTCTTTTCTTCTTTTTGTTTCACTGGGAATAAACTCATGGCCTCAGACTTGCTAGGCCAGTGCTCTGCCTCTCGAGCCGTGTCCTGGTTCTTTGGATGGCGCTTGTTGTTCAGACAGGGTCTTGGGCTTTTGCCGGGGCTGGTTTCAGGCCGTGAGCGTCCACCTTCTAAGTATTGCAAGCATATGCTGTCATTCCTGGCCCTTATGAAGTTTTTCTTGTGCTTTTGCTTGCATTTTCACTAACTGCAGAGACCTTCTGGAAACGAATGGAAGACAGGTTCATTCTTGATCTTGGTGATTTCATTCATGTCACCTGGTGATTGGCTTGACAGATCTGTGGACTGGATCATCCTTACCCCTCCATGAGGAGATCCCCTCCCACCCTCTCTTCCCTAGTGAACGAGGATTCACTCTTTTCCACCTATGCTACAGAAGCCTCTTCAACCCTGAATGGCTAAGCTTCTCCCTGGACTTGGAGAGGGTAGTCACCACAGACACAGGGAAGGCTGGGCAGGAGGGTGCCCAGGGCTAAGAGACATCTTCCTGCTCTTGTGGGTTCTCTTAGCAAACATTGATGGCCCCCTGTCCATGTGGCATCCCTGCCTGCATGGCGAGGGAAGTCTAGGACCCCCTGCATGAAGTGTCACGTGGGGATGAGAGGATGTGGGATCTAGCAGTGACTGACGGAGATGTGGGGTACACGGAGGCCAGGTGGAAAGGGAGGCTGAAAGCATGGGGACGGCTCCACTAGAAGATCATCACCAAAGGGGCCACAAGGGTGCAGGGCTTTAAATTCAGAGTACTGAGATAAGGCATTGGCTGCTTGGGACAGGAGAGAGGGGATGGGGCCAGACCAAGGCCAGCAGCATCTTCAGGGAGAACTGGAGTCAATTTCCCACCCCATCTAGGCTAAGAGCAACCCCCAAGTGGTGGCTTGGATTGATTTATTAGAATAAACTTCTAGCTCACAGATGTGGGATGTGAGTTTATTGGTAAGTCTGTTGGGGCATCTTCTGGAAATGAGGAGATACTTTTCCATACATGTGTGGGGTGTTTTTCAGGTTAGCCCCAGGATGCCCGGTAAGGTCTGATCCCTCCTGAGTTAGACACTAGGCCTCAAAAGTTCAGGAGAGTCAAAGGGGTCAGCCAAGGGGCAGAAAACCTGCTTTCTCCCAAGAAGTCCACTCTTAACACCACCCCAAGTTCTTGCTCATGCCACTGAGAAATTATAAGGGCATGGTGTAGTGATTGGGCCTCCAGTTGGTAGGAGCTAGGCAGGGAGAGGTCAGAGACTTCGCTCTAAATCCCAGGCCCACCTCAGAACTCCAGAGACACTCTAGCCCATGATGCCGTCCTTAAACCCTGTTCTGTCTTGGTAGTTGTTGGGGAAAGGAGCTGTCCAGATAAGGTGACAGCAGATAAGCCTCGCAAGAGCACATCTTCTGCAGCGCGCTCCTGCAGCAGTACCTCTTGGCTCACCCATCTACAAGGAGAGAGACTGATTTTCTTGCGTGCTACAGATGTAAGCTCCACCATCTACCACAGCGCGGAAGCTCTCCCCGGAGCTTCCTTGCCTCTTTGATAAAGAAAAGGACCAAATTATTCTACAGCTTTGCGTTCGGGCCATACTCAGTATGCCTTGGAAATTTTACTTTTTCTTTTATTTCCCCTTCCCTTCCCTTCCGTTCCCTTCCTTTTCTGCAGTCCTAGGGATTGAACCATCTGTAGCCTCCCACTTACCAGTCTACCACTCGAGCTACATCCCAAGTCCTTTTGTTTTTATTTCTTTTTTTGGTCGGTTGTGGGGTCTGAACTCTGAGCCTGGGCACTGTCCCTCAGCTATTCAGATCAAGGCTAGCACTTTACCACTTGAGCCACAGCGCCACTTCTGGCTTTTTCTGTTTATGTGGTGCTGAGGAATCGAACCCAGGGTCTCATACTTGCAAGGCAAGCGCTCTACCACTGAACCAGCTTCCTAGCCCCATTTTTGTTTTGTTTTTGAGAGGGTCATACTAACTTTGCCCCAGCTGGCCTCAAACTCATCATCCTCCTGTCTCTACCTCCTCCTTCCTTAGATTATAGGAGTGCCATTCATGCTTAGCTCTAGTGTTGTCATCATTATTGTGGTTTATCTGTTCGTTTTGTTTCTTTGCAGTATTGGGTTTATAGGCCTCAGCTTGCTTGTTCTACCATTTAAGCTACACCCCTGTCCCTTCATTGCACTAGCTGGCACTAACCTTTCTAGTATTTCCTACAGACCTTGAATGCTGGCCTGGCATCCTTGAGCCCCTCTGTCTGGCTGGGTCTCCAATAGGAGCTTGTGTTCTCATTTGTCTGATCTTCACTAGATTCTTCATCTTGCTCTTCCAAGGTCCAGCCTCTGGGCCTTTGCTTATGCTGGTCATCTGGGAGGACGTCTTTGCATCTCTTTCACCAGTCCACACTGGTCCCCTTTTCATTGCCCAGCTCAAGGTCTTTGGCTAATAAATTCGTTACTACTTTATCCTGAAGCCTTGTATCCATCTGGAAATATAATTTCACCCTCTGTAATGATCTTGAAGAAGACCAGCTCAATTGTAAAGATGTATGTTAGAAAAATAATTATCCTGTGCATTAGTTTTCCTTTATATAATCAAATGCTGAAGGTGGGCTAACTTTAGAAGAAAAAGAGATTTGGCTCACAGTTAGTGGCTGAGAGTGGCGCAGGCGCTGTTGAGAGCCCTCTTCCCTTGGCTTTCTTTCCCTGTGGGCTGTAGAGCACGTGTGTGTTTTAAAACAGTCACATATTCAAACCAGAGAGGGGTGAGGGGCCCACAATGCCTTTCAAGGATAATCTCATTTCACCTAAAGACCTCCCTCTAGGATCCAGGCCCCACCCACTACTTTTTATGGAGACAGAATCTTACTACTAGCCCCAGCTTGCTTTAACTCAAGATCTTCCTGCCTCAGCCTCCCAAGGGCTGGGATTATAGGTGAGTTCCACCATGTCAGGCCCTAAGGCTCCACCTCTTAAAGATGCACCGCTTGGCAATATCACAACCCTGGGCACACAGGAAATCATTTGAATGGTGTGGAGGGCATATATTACCCCATCTCAGTCTCGATCGCTCCCTCCCCATCCCCAAGTACCTGGTTAGTACTTGATGAAATTATGTAATCGTCACCACACATTCACATCCCCTGCAATGGGACTACACCTGCAGGGAGTGGCAACAGGTCAGGGATTGATGTACTGCAGCTCACTGCCAGACCCTAGCCTATTAGCACTGGTCAGGGATTGATGTACTGCAGCTCACTGCCAGACCCTAGCCTATTAGCACTGGGGTCTTTTCACTGAGGCCCCCACTGTGTCCCACAGTGTTTTCTCTCTCTCTCTTTCTTTCTTTCTGTCTGTCTGTCTCATTTCATCTGGATTCTGCTCTAGGAGGTGAGGCATGAAGAGCTCAACCTCCCTGTCCACAGTGAAGGGACTGAGGTGTGGAGAAGAAGGCCGCTTCAGGCCACCCTTAATACGAAAAAGTGAAACTGGCACTTGAAATCTTCTGGAAAAAATGCTGAAGGATGCTTGACTTCCAGAACCCTCCCCCTGGCTGCCACCACAAGCATCTTGGCAGAGCTGAGAGCTGAGCTAAAATCCTGTTGCAATCCCATCATGCACAGGGAGCAGCCCCTCCCAGTCCCCCTTGGTGACTTGATGCGCATCCTCAGTGGCAGCCTCTCGAGGTATGCCTGGTTTCCCTGTCCATTTGGGTGAATCATAAACCACCAGCCAGCTGTCAGCTCACGGTTAACTCCAGTACACTGTCAAGCTTGTTTTCTTTGGCTAGGTCATAGCTGCGTTTGAGACATACATTGCCTCAAAGGCAAACATAGACCCACAAGAAGATGGATGTGTAGATTGCAAGTATTCCAGGGTGTCAAGCGCTGGCTTCCCCTTCCAATGTGCCCACAACTGGCAGGAGGCCATCACCTGCTTCAGTGAGGCATATGGAGGCTGGGGTGGGTGGCAGGTATGTCTGGGTGATCTCAGGGAGCATGGCCCATGGCAGATGGCCCTGGAGCCTCAGGAAGCCATGTGCTTATCCTTCTCAGGGATCCATAGATCAGTGCAAGCCACTCTTGGGTCTGTTCTTTCTCAAGGGACATGTGTGTGTGTGTGGGGGGGGGTACTGGGGCTTGAACTCAAGGCCACACATTTTTACTTGGCTTTTTCACCCAATGCTAGTGCTTTACCACTTAGACCACAGCTCCACTTTTTGCTGGTTGATTGGCTTTGTCTGCCCAAAATGGCTTTGAACCATAATCTGCAGATCTCAGAACCCCTGGGCGGCAAGGATTATAGATATGAACCATCTTCTCCCAGCTCAAATGTCCCTTCTCTTCATTTTTTATTTTTTATTGTGAAAATACCGTACAGAGGGGTTACAATTACATGAGCAAGGTAATGAATATATTTCTTTCTTTCTTTCTTTTTTTTGGGTTCTGGTCGTGGGGCCTGAACTCTGGGCCTGGGTGCTGTCCCTCAGCACTTCAGCTCAAGGCTAGCACTCTACCACTTGAGCCACAGCACCACTTCTGGCTTTTTTCTTTTTGCTTATGTGGTGCTGAGGGCCTCATGCATGCAAGGCAAGCGCTGTATCACTGAGCCACCTTCCCAGCCCCTAATGAGTATATTTTTTATCAAGCATTGTTGCCTCCTCCTTTGTTTCCCCTTCCCATCCCTTCCTATCCTCAGCCCGCCCCCCCCCCCCGCCCCCATGCCCACCCTCCTCCCCTTCATTTTCTGAAAACATCTTGTTATAAACTTCAGGCTGGCCTCCAATTCATTATATAGCCCTCATGGGCCTCAAACTTGCAATCCCTTTGACTTTACTCTTGAGTGCTGAGATTTCAGACATGTACCACTACCTGGTTCAAGGGACTTCTTGATTTTAGTGCTGGGCAGTGCCTGGAGGAAGTTCTTAGAGACTTAGTAAATGAGGACAGTTTGGCCTCCACTGCACAAGCTCCAACCCCAGTAGCCTAACCAGGATGGTGTTAGGTACTTTCTGAACTTTTAATATTGCATATTGATTTTTAATGTTCCTAAACGCATGCTGATGGTTTGTGTTGTTTAGGAGAGGCTAAATTTTTAAAGTGAGTTGGGCTAGGTACCAGTGGCTCATGTTTATAATCTTAGCTACTGAAGAGGCTGAGGTCTGAGAATGAAGGCTCAAAGCCAGTCTGGGCAGATAAGTCTATGAGACTCTTTTCTCCAGTTAAGCAGCAAAAAACTGGAGCTGGAGAAATGGCTCAAGTGATAGACCATATAAGCCATGAGCAAAAAAGCAAAGAGAGAGCTAGAGGTTCTGAGTTCAAGCCCCAATGCTGGTTGGCTAAAGTAACTCAAAAAATTAAGCAAGAGAGACATGTGCTGGTAGCTCATGCCTATAACCCTACCTATTCCCAAGGCTGACATCTGAGGATTGTGGTTTCGAGCCAGCTGGGGGAGGAAAGACTCCTATTTCCAATTAACTACCAAAAAAGCTGGAAGTGGAGCTGTGGCTCAGAGGTAGAACACTAGCCTTCAGCACAAAAGCTCAGGGACAGTGCCCAGGCCCTGAGTTCAAGCCCTAGGATCACAAACACATGCACATGCGAACACACATAAATTCAGCAAAAACGCAGGACAGAAGCACATGTGACAAATCTGATGGGAGAAAGGTTGGAGTCTGGGAAAATTGACTTTCGTTTCTTGAGACACCGTACAAATGTTACATTGTGAATGAAGCTTCACTGTCTGATGGATGGCTGGAAATCCCTTTTTGAGGCAGGCGCTTACTACAGAACCCAGGCTGACCTGGAACTCATGATCTTCCCGCCTCATCCTCCTGAGCAGGAACTGATTTGTGTCTTGTATTGCCTGTTTGCCAATGTCCAAAAGCCACTATGATTCTCACCTGGGGCTTGCTGTTAAAAGCAGAAGGGCCAATACTGTAATAGCCAGATGGAAACAAGCTGCTATGTTCGGTTTATTTTTAATTTCAGGACAGGGTCCAAATGTTACCTACAGTCCCCTAGGGTTACACTGGCAGTTCCTGTACCCCAGCCGTGTGCTTGGGTGTGAATGGTTAACCTCTTCTTCTGGGTATTAATAACCCTGTAATTGATCCTTACATGACACTTATTCTTAATTGCTTTGTAGCATATTCCTAACTGTTCCTTATTTTGTACAAAATCAGAGTGTTTTTCTCTCTGTGGGCAAAACAAAATCCTATTTTTCTTTTCAGCCCAATATTGCTATTTCATCACTCCCAGCCTACTTTTGCAGTTTCCTGGCCTAATCAGCATCTCTGCCTTCCTTGGGCACCCTGGTGGCTATAATAAGGAGCCTCACCTCCCAGCCAGGCCTCGTGGAGCCTGACAGTCCAGCCTCCTCCCTGCCTCTGCAGGACCACTGTTTGCAGGCATTCCAGAAGCATGCCCAAGCTCCCTCCCAACACTGCACTGCTGCTTTGTCCTGTTTACGTCGTCACAGAGAATCCTTGAGATGTTCTTTGCATAATTGTGTGTGTGTGTGTATTTAAACCAATTCTGTATTTGATCATTTTAAAAAATGTGTGATCGTGAGATGTTGGGTCATTCTGGCATCTTAGAATTGACAACAGAGGAGGCTTGCAGGGGCAGTTGGCAGGCTTGCAGCCAAGAGCGCGACTGGTCAGGTTTTCAAGCCATTCTGCTTAAAAAAATAAAAGTAGCTAATTAGAACTACTTATGACTATTAGTGATCACAAACAGGCAAAAGGACTTCAGGTAGGTGCTAAAGAAGCAGACACAGGTAACAGTATATTCTTCTTTATCAGTTACTATTTATTTAGTTAGTTAGTTGTGGGGCCTGAACTCTGGGCCTGGGCACTGTCCTTCAGCTCCTCAGCTCAAGGCTAGTGCTCTACCACTTGAGCCACAGTACTGCTTCTGGCTTTTTCTGCTTATGTGGTGCTGAGGAACTGAACCCAGGGCCTCATGCATGCAAGGTGAGCACTCTACCACTGAGCCACCTTCCCAGCCCAAATCAGTTACTATTTAATCTTAGCCTCTCATTAACCCCTAGCTTTCCACTCCTGCCTGGCCGCCCCCACCCCACTAATTGCTGTTTTTTTTTAGATCCTGGATTTCCTGAGACTTGAATAGAATTCTTACTTTGCCATAATCTTTAAGATAAGGGTTGAGAAACACTCCTGGGAAGAATGATAGGGATTTGGTTACCAGCTGACTTTGAGCCTGGGAGGACTCTTGTGGCTCTGCCCTTCAGTGACCAGAGGAAGTGCTCTCCTCCTTATCCTCTAAAAACAGCCCTCACTTGCTGGGTCATTTATATGCTATAAAACATACCTTTTCTCAGTGCTGGGTTTAATGGGATTGAGTTTAAGTTGTGTGACTGTCACCATAACATTCATTTAACAATCTCTTTCCCCTCCTTCCCCCCCTCCCCCTCCTTCCTCTTCCCCCACCCAGGCTGAGCCACCTCTCATCTGTTTTGTCCTTGTAGATGTATCTTTTCTGGACAGGTCACCTCTTATGTGATCTTCTCAGGTGGCTTCTCTCAGGTAGCATAATATTCAACCAAATTGGAGCATGCATGGATAAGCACTTCCTACCCACTCACAGCAGAGTGGGCCTGGTGACCAGGGCCACGGGAGACCATGTTATGTGAGGAATACGTTCCAGAGACCCAGTGTACCTCATCGTGACTAAGGTTCATGCGTCTTGTCCTTGAAATCTGATAGGAGATGCCTGACATCTTAGGTTATCTCCTCACTACACAATGTGTAATGCACACACTGTTTTATATTACCAAGTAGTATTCCACTGCACAGATTCACCACATTGAGTTTACCCATTCATCCGCTTGACATCTGGAAACCATGGTGTTATGATCATTTATACCCAAGTGTTTGCAGGAACATGTGTTGTTGAATACTTCCCTTATAATTTTAAAATTTGTGCTATATAGTTCCCTACATATGGTATTCATATAACCTCATAGAATTTCATTTTTTCTTTTCCCCCCAATGCTGGGGATCGAATCTAGGGCCTCACCGAACAATACCTCCTGCTTGCAATTTAATTCTTAAAATATGTCTGCTTCAACTAGACAAGCCCTTTGGAGGCAGAATTTTTGTGCCATATGAAATTAACAAAAATGGCACATAGTAGGTCTTAAAATATTAACTGACTCTGGTTAAAGATTGAAAGTAAATGTTTGGTTCAAATACACACTAACATCTATGTTGGCTTACCTTCAAAACAGCCATATTCTATATAAAAATATAGCACAGAATCGTTGAGCTCTGAAACCCTTAAGGATATGTCCAAATCTTTTAGTTTCCGAGGGCTGGAGCATTGGAGTGACTTAACAAGGTCAGTCCTGAGACTTAGCTCCCCGCTTGGAAGAAGCCATTCTGTAAAGAGAGGTGGGAGCGGTAGTGTTGGGAAGAACGGAGTTCTGGAAAGATGGGAAGAGGGGCCGGTCTGTGGCTGACTCCTGAACTCCATTCATTCTGCAGGAAAGGAAGGTTTTTCCAGCCAGGATGTGGTATTACCCAATCGGTACTGCAGATTAATAGGGGGGTGAGATTAGATTAGGAGGCCAGCTGGGTCTGGATGGGTGGACAGAGAAGTAGGGAAGGGACAATCTGCAGGCGCACAGGCTAAGTATGCAGAGGCCCAATGCCTGCAAGCTTGCTGCTCTGTTCCAACGTGGGCTGGAGCACGCACAAGCATGTGACCTGGGGCAATGGGAGCTGGCAGAGCCTTGGATTTCTCATCTGTAAAATGGAGCACTAACTACTTTCAAAGCCATAGGGAAGATGGGCTTAGGTGATACATCAGTTGGCAGTGCCTGCCTGGTTTCCCTAAGTCCTGCCATCCCTCTGATCTTGTTGAGGAGCCTCAGGCTGGAGCTGCCTTTGCCATTTGAGTGTTGCAGCTGGATCTTCCCTGTGTGAAGTCCTCTGGAAGGGGAGAGAAATTACCCGAGCTTTTGGCATTCCTGGTAATGTTGAAAACTTACCAGGTCAGGTTTCTTTATTGAGCTACTATCAGTTCTTTTAAAATGCCACACCTACACAATTGTGTATGTGCGTGTGCGTGTGTGTGTGCGCTGGTACTGGGGCTTGAACTCGGGGCACTGTCCCTTAGCTTTTTCTCAAGGCTGGTGCTTACCACTTGAATCACAGTTCCTACTTCCTGTTTTTTGGTGGTTTATTGGTGATGAGGGTCTAATGAACTTTCCTGTCTGAGCTGGCTTTGAACCAGGATTCTCAGATCTGAGCCTCCTGAGTCACTAGATTGTAAGTGTGAGCCACTGGTGCCCAACTTATAGTATATAGTTTTTAAATGTCACTCCCAGGGCTTTGGGGTCTTGGCAAGTAGAACTGGAGCTGCCCTATGAAAAAGGAACTTTGACTTCTCTTTTAAGCTGTCTTATATGTTGGATTTTTAATTAAGAGTAATTGGCTTTTTCTTTTTTTTTTTTTTAAAGACAGTTCTCATCACATTGTTCGGACTGATCTCAAACTAAACAAAAACCATCCTCTTTCCTCAGCTTTCTGAGTGCTGGGATTACAAATGTGTGCTCTCATGCCTAGCAAAATATGAATTCATCTACTTAAATTTTTTTCAAACTCTTGTAACAGAAACTGATGTCAGATTGATGACAAGCAAGTAAAAAAGTCTTAAAAGATAAAAACAAACTTTCTATAAAACGTCAAATTCCTTAAGCAGCTAGACAAATTTATCAAAGAGAGTTTTTGAAAATTAAAGGAATAAAAAAACTTGTAGGTTACAATACCATACGTTTCTCTTGGTGGAATGGTATTTTTCATATTTCTAACAGATAATAAATGTTATATATAGCAACATTCTAGGTACTGTTTAGGAAGAATTGGGGAAATGCAATTTGCTTCTTGGGCAAGCATTCTGAAGCTTGTCCCTATCTGTTTAGGAAACAGTATTGCACAAAAGAACCACATTCCATGAAAAGTATGTTTGTTCTGGCTTAAACATAATCATTTCCTCAGGAAAGCTGATTCAGATAAAGCATATTAGGAAATTCAGTCACTCTGTAGGCAACTGAATGTCAAACTACTTTCTGGATTCCAGGAAAATGTTTTCAAGATTACTTCTACCATTTTAGACTCTGCTCTTAAACTCAAATATGTCAGTGTTTCATGGCCTTTACTGATTAGTAGATGCCATGACTATTTCCTGCATTTTAATTAGACTTATTTCTACATATACTTATTTATAAAACCGTGTGTGCAACAGTACTGGGGCTTGAACTCAGAATCTGACTCTTGTTTGACTTACTTGCTTGGCTGGCACTCTACCACTTGAGCCATACCTTCAGTGTGGAATTTTGCTGGTTAATTACAGATAGACTTGAAGACTTCTCCAGGGCTGGCTTCAAATCTCAATCTTCCAGGTCTCAGCCTCCCAAGAGGCTAGGATTACAGGTGTGAGTCACTGGTGTCTGTCTAACCTTTAGTTCTTAGCCATGGGCATTGACTACATTTTTAGATTCTCCAAATCAGAAGGAGGAAAGCCTAGGATTAAGCATGAAGACCCTGGACCAGGCCACTCATGGCCCTCCCAGCTCATCCATTTCTCTAGGACTTTCCCCAGGTGACTTTGTATCTCTGCCTCTCTTTCCTTAGCTATAAAATGGAAGCAATAACTGTACTCTCTCACTAGGCAGAAAAGACTGTAGGAGTTAATATATGCATAAAGAATTAGAACTTGGTATATTATAAGTACTCAGTAAGTGTTAGTTATTAAAATAACAGGTTAGTACTCTCACTGGTTTTTATTATTTTTTTCTTGTGGGGCTTGAACTCAGGGCCTGAGTGCTGTCCCTGAGCTCTTTTGCTCAAGGTTACCACTCTACCAATTTGAGTCTCAGCTCTGCTTCTGGTTTTCTCGGGGTTAATTGGAGATAAAAGTCTCACGAATTTTCCTGCCCAGGCTGGCTCTGAACCATGATCCTCAGATCTCAGCCTTCTGAGTAGCTAGGATTACAGGCGTGAGCCACCAGCACCCAGCTACTTTTTGTTTTTGAGACAAGGTCTTACTGTGTAGTCAAGGCGGCTCAAACTTGCTAGGCAGGTCAGGCTAGCCTCAAACCCTCCAACCTCCTGTCTAGCTTCCCAAGTGCTATGATGCCAGGAGTGCACCCCACTGGCTGTACGGGACATTTGCTTTAGGAGTCTCCTGGTTCTAGTCCACATGTCTCAGGGCAATGGCTAGGACTGCATCTCAACAGCTCTGCTTTGTAGCTGAAGACTCCAAGCCCCAGTGGCTGAGGCGCCTGTAGACATCCAGCAGGGAGGGCCGAGTGGAGCAGGATGTAGTTGCTTCAGATGATACTCTGTCCTGCAATCAGTGCGAGTGCTGCAATCAGGCTTCCATTATGGCCATCATTTATTGTTGCCCAGAGAAATATGTTTCTGGAACATTCTACACCATTCACAAAGACATGACAAATGAAAGCATCTAAATATTTACAAGTCTCAATTATCAGAGACTAAACTTATTTTACTTCAAAACTGAATGCTGTCATTTACTGTTCTTATAGAAAATGCTTTGTAGTTGGGGTGTGTCTCTCATATCATTCCAAATATCACCTGAAAGACATTCTTCAGTTAAAACAGCAGTAAGTTCAAGAAACAGGACACTCTTTGCCTTTTGGAACCATTAACTTATGCATAGTGGGATACACAGACAGGACACACTATAGGTAATCAATGTTTTATTTAAAATTATCGAACATTTAAAAAACTGTGTAATGTGCTTGCATTTGTATTGTGTCACTTAAAAAAAGTGCTTTCGATCACACTTCACAACCATCAAGTTTCACCCAAACGAAGTATGCTGTGCAGCTGGGCCTTCAAGGCCTGGCACACATCCCTCTCACAGATGGCTAGGGTCAGAGGTAGGCTGCTGGCTGCCCTGGGGGCTGCTGGCTTTGCTCTACACGGGCTGACGACATCTTTTCTTATTATGACCTTCAATTGCTCTTCGCAGTGCTTCATCCTGGATGAGATCGGACATTCTTATGTCAGTGTGGCTACAGCCGATTTTGGGGCAACTGTGAGGAAGAAGAAAACCACACCAGCCTGCTTAGTCACAGTGAGCCTTGAAACAAAGTGCTTGAGGATGTACTAGAAACAGTGACATCCCGCTCACTTATTTATTCACCGAGTATCTACTCACGTGGCCTTGCCCAGGGGCTGGGGATTCAAGCAATGCTCAAGCATTACTTACTTTCTGGGCTTCTTTTAAAAACTGGGAAAGACAAGCAGTCTCTAAGTAGCCCCTTAAAACGGCTCTAAGTTTGGTTGCCTAAAGCGCTGCATTAGGACAAATCAAGGTCAAGGGCGGGGAGAGAGCCCGGAAGTGGGCATCTGCTCTCCAGCAGAGGTGAGAAGCCAGGTGGGGACAGTGGGGACAGGCCTGCGAGTGGGCTGGGCTGAGGCAGCAAAAGGGATGCAATGCATGTGGCTGAGGAGATCAGGAGAGAGGGCGAGTGCTTCGGGCGAGGCCAGGGGATGAGGAGGGCTCTGGGTTTTATTTTAAACATATGACGGAGACACTGGAGCTGCTGAGATAGGGAAAGGATGTGGCTTGGTTTACATCTGGACAAGTTTACTCAGGTTGCTTAACTAAGAACACAGGGGTGAGCTGCGTGTGTGTGTGCGTGTGTGTGTGCGTGTGTGTGTGCGTGTGTGTGTGCGTGTGTGTGTGTCTTGCCTGCCTGGGTGGCAGCAGTGCCCACTCACGTGAGGATGAAGCACATGTCGGGAGTGAGGAGAGGAGACACTTCATTGTGCTGGCTGGTGGTGGGATCAGGAACGCTGCCTGACCCAGGGCCCTCTGCATGGCCATCAGGCCTCCCAGTAGACTCAGTGAGAGGGCCCGCTGGGGACTTGCCTGAGGGCTTGTGGCTGAAGAAATCAAGAGTGTGACTCACTTAGAAAGGGGGAGATTCCAGCCAGATGGTTAGACGCAGCCTCCTCTGAAGGCAGTGGGTTGGATGAAGTTACATGACTTATCACCATGAACTAGATTTGGGTAAAGTTGAGCAAAGTCCTCCCAGTTTTTTGGAGTCAAGCTGATCCTAAGTCTGGATTCACCTACCCGTTAGCCGAGACCATTGGTGACTCATGCTATGTATCTGCGCCTCTGTTCCTTGGATGTGAAAGGGAGCATCTCTATCTCACAGGATGACAGACAACAAGCACCTACAATGCTCATTCTCTCCACTGTCTCCTTGACCATCATTTGTTCCTTGTTCATCATTCTAAATGTCCTGGTGTAGATGTATCTTGCAGATATCCAATATACATGTATCCATGCACACATCACTGATCCTCCAGCGTGACTGGCCCTGTGCTAGATCTAAATGTGGCTACAGACAACGTTCCCTGCAACATTGAGCTGAGTTCTGCGGTCTGAGGCAGCTTCCGAAAAGCACAGGAATAGCTACATACAACAAATGCCAGAGAAGGAAGTTGCTCCTGGGAACTCTAATTGGCCGAGTCCTAGGAACCTCCAACCATGAAACATGACACAGAAAGCTGTTCTTGGCTTTGATCTCTGGATCAAAGAGTCTTTATATTAGATGGGCACTTGTCAATGTAATGAATGATGTTCTAGTTAACAATAATTCATTCTGAAATGACAAATTGTGCTCTGTAAGTTAGGCACATGTGTTAGGTGATAATAGGAAAGAGGCCTAGATAGACATTATTTGAATGATTTGGCTGGGCATCAGGGTAAATCTTGATGGAAGTTTTATACTAGTTAAAAAAAATCTGTATTTTCTGCCCTAGCCTGTCTCTCTGTACTCTGAAGTCTTGAGGTGAATCATTTCTCTAAGTATGAAAGTAAGCAGCTGAGATTATGGAGAATACACAGGTACTTTCAAGACATTAGAAAAAGCAACCTTCACCCTTTGGATTTCGTGACTGGAAATGCAGCTCCCAGCAGGCTGTTGGAGGAGTGTGCCACTCCACCAACCCCCCAACCTCCCCTGCTGTCTGCCAGCTCCTCTCCCGACTCCACCTCCAGCAGCCAGACAGTGAATAAGCCATGGACAGAGAAGTGGGGAGCGAGTGGGGAGGACTTCCTGATGACATCAGTGGCTTTAGTCAGTAATCGAGGGTGTTCTGAGAACGGCTGATGGAATAGCTGAGCAGCAGCCCACCTTCATGTGGATGGGATGGAGCCCTGGGAGATCTGTGCTGGACAAAGAGGTCTGAGCGCACACAGGGGACAGACAGACAGACTGCGGAGAGTGGCATGAATCAAATAGTCCTCCCAAGGGAGCTGGATGGCCCCATGAGTGAAAAAGACCTAGGCTCACAGCCCCTGGCTGCTGACTTTCTGTGCAAGTGACTTAAATCTCTGTGGTCTTAGTTTATTCCCCCTTCAAACAGAGATGCACAGGGCCAAGGGTCAAGGAGTACATTCTAGGCTCGACTGCATACCAGATGCCACCCTGGGCCACGGCTGCTGACTCCACGAGGTGCCAACAACACTGCACCTAGCATGAATGAGGTTCTGGGAAGACTTCCTGGAAGGGAGGCAGGCGCAGGAGCTAGGGTGGGGCCTTGTTCTCACCCCTCCCAGCATAAAGGATAAGGAAGGGCATGGGACTGAATCCAGGCGCTCTGCCCTGTAGAAACAACACTCCATCAGCATTAGGCCTAATCCCCACGACATCCCAGTGAGCCAGTCCGCTGTGGTAACACCCAGACCTCAGCTCTGGCAGCATCGGTGGGTAGGACTCAGACCCACGGGTCTCCAAGGAGAGGCTGGTCCTGAGCCAGGAGTCTGGTCCAGATCACCGCCAGGGCAATGCATTCCACAGTGACATGGGGCAAGCACAAGAGTGTCAGCAGAACAATCGATGCCAGGCCTTGGGAGTCCCATGGGGCAGAGGGGAGCCTCGCTCTCTGTCTCACCTCAAGACTATATGATTCTGAGTCTTGTAAGCTCTTGGGTCTGGAACCGGAGAATTCCAAGGTGCACCCCTGAGTTCTATGGCGTAACTTCCTACATCCTCCAAGACCACTGTCATGTGTGGCTAGGCAGTAGCAACTCTCAATGTCAGCCTTCATGACCCTATGTGTTTTGTTGTTCCTCCACGGCCCAGCAATGTGCTGCTTCAGACCCAGGAAGGAATTCTTCCATCGCTTCCACTTTACAGGTGAAGAAACAGGTTGGGACGCTCCGTGGCGTGTGGTTAAGTGCATTCTGCCGTGGAGCCACACATTGCTGTTTGGCTTAGTTTTGCCTTATATGCTCTGAAATACGACTGTTAAAACACAGTTCCTGTTCACCAACAAAAAAGCAAAACAAATGACTGTGGTAAAATTGGGAATATCTCATGAATATGAAATCACCAGGCAGCTTTATTTATAAGATAATAAATAGTCTTATGATTAAGAGCTCTATTTTAGGGAATTATTCTCACTACCACAGTTAGGTATGGGCAAAGTCTCAGCAAGATTGTTCAGCTCAAGCCAGTGAAGAGGCACTTCTCTGGGCTAAAGCATGTTCGAGAAAGTTTACCCAGTGCCCAGTAACACAATGTAACTGTGACTCTACTCTAACAACATATAATTGGGACAGTCTAGAAGGAAGACAGGAGCTTTCTGGAAATGCATGTGTCACGGACATTTTCAAACAAAGAGAAGCCAACCCTGCTTATCACGGGTGCATAGATCATGGAAATGACACCACCCGTGCTGAATCAGAAACCTTTGGAGCAAATTGTGAGCAAGATATGGATTCTAATCTGCTACCCCTGCCCTGCCGTCTGTGCTTGGGCCCATGGCCCTGCCAGCCTCCCCCGCCCTGTTCCCATGAGTGCTCACTGGCGCCTCCTGCCTCCTGGCTGTGGTTTAGACTGCCTTCCTGGGTCTCCCTCCGGCTGACACTGACATGGTGAACACAAGGCCACTTTGGGGCTGACCTCAGGCTCTGAGTCAGGTGCCGGGGAAGCAGAACACATCTTGGGCCAGACC
Organism: Dipodomys ordii; assembly: GCF_000151885.1. Classification (NCBI taxonomy): domain Eukaryota; kingdom Metazoa; phylum Chordata; class Mammalia; order Rodentia; family Heteromyidae; genus Dipodomys; species Dipodomys ordii. The sequence goes on along the minus strand of NW_012267298.1, from coordinate 527,918 downwards.
TAAGTCTTGTCCTGCTGGCTCTCCACTGGTGAGTGCACCTCTCCAGAGGTGTGGCTCTTATGGCAACAAGCTGGCCTGACTCAGAGCTCTAACACCCACAACCTCACAAGCAGCATCGCCTGACAGCTCAGAATCTCCTACACTGTCTGGCACAGTTAATGGTTGTATTGCTGAGACCTCAGAATTAGCATGAGCTGAAAATCCTTTCTAAACTCATTCCTCTCATCACTGCACCTTCATAAGTGCTCATTCTCTAGATCGTAATCTACAGTAACACATTCTAATCAAACTTTTCACCTTGGTCACTTTCATGGCTTTGGAGTAACTTCCTAAATTCTAATATGGCTCACTTAGCCCCCCACCCATTAGCAATTCCAGGTCTCTAATACTGGGAAGGATGATGAATGGTGGTAGGGTCACACTTGAAGACGATGAGGATGGCATAATGGTTCCTGAATCTTACCCCGTGCCAGGTACTTCCCCTATCTTACATGTACCATGTCCACATTTCACAGATACCTCTGAGGCAGTTACAGCAACCACCATTACCAGGTGGAAACTAATAAAAGTCCAGTGTTCAATGCCCTCCACACCACTTCGCTGTCTTTCCTGTCTCAGTGTCTCTTCATTATCCCTCATACCCAGAAATCAGAGCTGTACCTGCTACCTACCAAGTGGCCTGATAGGGAGATGCCCTGGGCTAGGAGACTCCCTCACTACCTTCTGCAATCTATTCATTTTTGAAATGAAAACACTAGGTACTCTGAAAACCTCTACATTTCTTCCACTTACACTCTGTAGCTATTACTAGTCTGAGAATTTGCAAAGTGTCAGACACTCAAGTTATAGAGAAGTATGACAGAAAAAATGACAAGGGTTACTCAAGTTTTCTAAATGACAAGTGTTCTTCAAGTGCCTGGAAATAGCATGTATAATTCAAAAAAGGCAAAGGGCATTAGAAAGTCAAAGAGTGGAGTGGAGCAGAGCCATCTAAATGTGATGGGAGACTCAGCTCTCTCTAGGCCTGTAGGAGGGCCTCTGCCCTTCCCAACTCCTCCTCTAGGAGAATACTGCACACTTTATGAAGAAAGCGCTGCCAAAACCAATCACTTAGGAACAGTTCTTAGTAACTATATGGGCATTTCTGGCTTGTCAGAGAAGGGCAAAGGAAAAAAATGAATGGAAGGGAAAGGCTGGAGAAAAATATGCTCACAGGGGAGAATGTTAGATTCACTAGAGAAATATGGCATTTCAACTACATAGTGGAAATGCAAAACATAAAAATGTACTCATAGTCTATGCTTGCCAACCATTAGACTGCAGATCCATTATTCTTCTAGAATACATACCGTGTATTACTTGACTGAAGGACCATCCAGATAGCTGCAGTTTCCAAAGCCCTATCTCTAAGCCCACACCTACCAGAGGCGGGGTGGGGAATTCCAGCTTTAGGTCAGGACCAGCAAATTTCTGGGTGAAGCAGCAGCAAACTCACATCAAAAGGATTGTTATCTATCAGAGGCCCAAGAGAGCGGGTCACACCTGCCATTCCATTCCTGAGACAAGTCTGGGATAAGAGCTCAGAAGGTGCCAAAGCCAGCAAAAGTCAGAATCGCGGTAATGATAGGCAGTCATGGGCCTCTGGTTGTGGGGGAAGGGAAGGGAAAGGACTGGAAGGGAAGGGAAGATTCCAGGAAACCTCCAATTCAAAAAATATTCTCATTGCTCAGTATCCATCATATTACTTAAAGCTTTGGGAAGTTATTGAAATAATTTAAAAATAGGAGAACTGAGCCATGCCCTAGTAATCCTGTAATCCTAGCTACTCAGGACTGAGCTCTAAGGATCAGAGTTCAAAGTCAGCTGGAGCAGAAAAGTCCAGGAGATTCTTATCTCCAATTAACCACCAAAAATGCTGGAAGTGGAGGTGTGGTTCAAGTCTCGAGTACCAGCCTAGACCAGCTAGGGGCAGTGCCCATGCCTAGAGCTTCAAGCCCCAATACTGGTAACAAAAACAAAACAAACAAAAAACAACTTTCTTTGACAATTAAATCTTAACTACCAAGACCGTAGGGTAAAAGCTCTTAGGAACATTTATCATACTTTGAAAAACAAATTACTGGTCTTGCAGGAAGGAAGCAAAATCAAAACAAAACTATCCAGAACAGATCTTTTGGTAAGCCTATCTGAAGAGGAGAAAAAACATCTTTATATCACGGTTCTTATTATATTCCTCAGACTATTCTTTTTTTTCTTCTTTTAAATTTTTTTAATTTTTAGTAAGTTTTTTTTATTGTGAAAATACTGTACAGAGGGGTTACAATGACATAAGCAAGGTAATAAGTATATTGCTTATTGTTGCCTCCTCCTTTGTTTTTCCTCTACCAACCCTGCCCTCCCATCTCCACAACTACACTCCCCTGCTCCTCAGACTATTCTTTTAATAGCACAAATTTATAAAAATCCTGTTACCTAAGGACTAAAATTCACCCCCCACCTTTCTTTCCTGTTTGAAAGGTGTGGCAGAGTGCCTTTTACCTCTTCCTGAAAACATGGCTCCCCTCCCCCACCCCTCCTCACTGCTATTTGTCCAGAAAGCCCGCTTCCTCCTTCACAGCGCTGGAGCAGGGGCCTGAGCAGCGTCGCCCCCGCTGCACACAGCACCTGACAGAGGCCAGCCAGGAGCCTCCACTGTCTCCCATTCCCCCACCTTACCAGGCCTTCTTCTTCCGCTTGTGCTTGGATTCAATCATGCGAACAATGGCTTCCTCTTCATAGGTGTGGCCACACACTTTATTTTTCACTGGTTTCTTCATTTCCAACTGTAATCAAGACATTAAACTTTCAGGAATGGTAACTATCAACTTCCAGTGGTGTTACGCCCCCCCCCACCCCAATCCAGTGCCAAGCTACGTTTAACTTCCTATTCCCACGGTTTTACACTGGAGGCAGGAGATAAGGAAATGCAAGGCTACAGTGGTGCTTAATGTTACTTGGCCTGTGTGCTTGGACGTTATTATTCTCAGATCCTTAAGGATATGACTGAGTGAAAGCTCTTTCCATCCCCAAACCTCCCACCTTCCCTTTCCAACCCTCATCCATGTTCTTCTCACTCTCCCTGGAGCCAAAGGTAAAATCAAATCAAAAAGCAAGCAGGAAGCTTTTTGCCGGGTGAGGTAGTCTCATTTTCTTTCAGGGGAACATGGAGAAAGTAGTACCTGGGTAATGGGGCAGATGAAGTTAATCTGGCTCTGGGTCACAATCATATCTTCATCAACTCCTGGTCCCTCTGTCTCTCGGTCTGCTTGTTGACCATCTATGGGAGAAGGGGAGAGGGTGAGCTCCATGGTCCACCGCCAAAGACAGGAAGGAAACGGACAGTTTTTGGGGTCTGTCTATTTGGTGTTAGCCCCAGTGCTAGGCACTTGGTTGTTTTTTAAGAGAACCCTGTATGATACCTAATTCTGCTGAGTTTAGATAAGGAACTGAAGTTCAGGGCATTACCAGGCCCACCTCGAGGCCCCGGACTAGGAAGGCACCCTGGTTTCAAGTCTCTATAGCTCAGATGCAAAGAGAAGGAGACGAAGAATGTGGCTCTTGGCTCAAGGAAACAATCAGTAGATGGTATTTACTACTGGAGAGTGTAGAGGTTCTCAAACTTTTGGGATGCAGGTTTGTATTCTTAGATAGAAAAAGGACCTCAATGAGCGTTTTTTCAGACAGGGTTTCAATAGGTAGCTCAGGCTGACTCTCAATCAATCAATCAATCAAATTCACTATGTAGTCCAGGCTGTCCTGAATTTGAAATCATCCTACAGTATCCTCCCGAGTGCTGGGATTACAAGAGTGGACTGCCCACCCAGTTTCAAACATTTCTTTAATGTGGGTAATACTTATCAATATTTATCATATTGGACATTATGACTGATGAATTTTTAAATGTATTTATTCTTTATTAATTTATTAAAATCAGCAGGAACAATCTTAACACAGTAACATAAATAACAATGAAAAGTTAAAAATCTGTTTTTCACTAAAATGGGGAGAAGCATGGCACTATTTTCTGTTTTTTTTTATAAATAGCGTTCAAGTTTGACTTAGTAGAAGGCAGCTGGATTTTACTATCTGTGCTTGTGACTCATCTGTCATAATACCACAAGCCAGGGGGACTCTGGAGACATTTGCTCATTTCAAGAATGAGTGAAAAGGCAAATGATGTCATACCACTACTCTGAAAACAGTAACTCTGACCTGAAGGACACCCTGAGGGGCTCTTAAAAAACCTAGATGTCCCTGGCCCACATTCTGAGGAAGTGTAGCCCCGAGTGGTAGCGATGGCTTTAAAACTGCACTGCCTGCTCCTGAAATCCTTCCTTTTTCCATTTCATCACACTGGTCCCTTCCCCAGGGAACAACAGATGACAGATGACTTTGTTTCTGGAGAAGCAACACAGGTTGAGCATACCTAATGTGAAAAACACACCATATGACATCACAAGTGGAAAATTTCACTGTGAAACTGTCTCATATCTTCAGGCTATGTGTAGAAAGGGTACATAGAACCTAAAGTAATAATCTGCTTGAACATGGGTCCTAGCTTCAAGACATCTCATTGTGTCCGGGCAAACACTTCTGTTCCCAAGCATTCTGGATATGAGATATTCAACTCTCATCTGTCACTTGTTGGCGGTGCATTCTTTCCTCCTCCTCCTTTCCCTGTTCCTTTCCCTCTTCTATTCCTTCTTTCATTTTGGAAGAACAATATAGATTTAAAATGAAGTTGGGCTGGACAGCTGAGAGAAACTCAAAGAGATAACTGAACCAAGTAAGCTTAGAACTTTCCAAGAAGGTGGGCAGTGCCCCTGCCACTTTGGGGCCACTCTTGTCTTCCTAATCTGTTGCAGTTGCTGCCACTGGTTCATGGGTGTGTGTTCATGGAGGGGTTACTTTCTATAATGCTGTACCCAGATTCTAAGAACCTGGTGAAAGATTAGCAGTTCTTAACAACTGTTTCACTGTGTATGGAAACTTTATATTTCATTAAGCTATTAAATGCCTATCTTTTCTACAGTAAAAGCATTTTTCAAATAAAAAATTGTTTTCCTAGTAACATGCGACAGGGAAATCCTTCCCCTGAGTCTGGGTCTCGGACTTTTACAATCTTTCAGTTCCATAGAGCAGAATTTGTGCCTCCAGCTAGACCAGATGGAGTCTCTTCCTGGAAAGGTACTCCTGGGGGCAGGGCAGGGCCATGCAGCTCTTGTTCAGTTATCCAGTGAACTAGGGGCTGGAAGCCAGGGATCCTGCTTCCAGTTAGTTACTCTGGATTTTGTAGTGACTGATTAATGCTGTCCATATGCCAGCATGCTGACCCCAAGGCAGCCCCCATTCCTTGAGAAAGGTGAGAAGGAGGGCCCTAGGGCTCACTGCCTTATGGTGCAATGCCTGAGGCCTTCCACCTTTTCAGGTCTATGAAAATAGCCAAGACCTTGGAAACCATGTTTAGAATAAGCATCCCTAATCCAAAGGTTTGAAACCTGAAACTTTTTATTTTTATTTATTTTATTTTATTTTTTTGTCGGTCGTGGGGCTTGAACTCTGGGCCTGGGCGCTGTCCTTCAGCTCTTCAGCTCAAGGCAAGCACTCTACCACTTGAGCTACAGCACCACTTCCGGTTTTCTGGTGGTTTATCGGAGATAGGAGTCTCACAGTCTTTCCTGCCCGGGCTGGCTTTGAACCGCGATCCTCAGATCTCAGCCTCCTGAGTAGCTAGGATTACAGGCGTGAGCCACCAGCGCCCTGCTGAAACCTGAAACTTTTTGAGCGGCCACATGAATTGCCATGAAAGTTTCAGATTTTGGATTGGTATTTCAGATAGCCAGATAAGGGATTCTTAATTATTAAAGCATACTCAAATTTTCCAAGATCTGAAATGTGAAACACTTCTAGTCCCAAGTATTTCAGATAAGGAATATTCAATCCTTTATTCAAACAAGACGATTAGGGGCTGGGAAGGTGGCTCAGTGAGCGCTTGCCTTGCATGCTTGAGGCCCTGGGTTTGAGTCCTCAGCACCCATAAGCAAAAAAAAAAAAGCCAGAAGTGGCGCTGTGGCTCAAGTGGTAGAGCGCTAGCCTTGAGCTGAAGAGCTGAGGGCTAGCCTTGAGCTGAAGAGCTGAGGGGCAGCGCCCAGGCTCAGAGTTCAGGCCCACGACCGGACCCAAAATAAAAACAAAACAAAACAAGACGATTATTAATTGAAATGAATAAATGTCAGAGATCTACAGAATGTAATACTTAGATTAATTTCCTTAATTGTTGATTTGGTAATTAAAATATTTCCTTTGAAGTTAGAATGACCTTGTGACTTTAAATGAGCATCATTATTCCACAATACTGTGAAATTCGGGAAATTATGTAATCACTTAATCACAATTAAAAAAAAAAAAGAACCTCCAGGAAGGTAGGGAGGGAAGGGATCGTAGGGGGAAAACAATGGAGGGGGTAACAATGCTCAATAGGAAGTGTACTCATTACCTTACTCATGTAACTGTAACCCTCTGTATAGTATCTTTACAATAAAAAAGGCATTAATGCCATAAAAGAGATTAATCATATCAAGCAGTTAATACAAAAAAATAATAAAATATTTCCTTTGATATCAATATACTAGCTGGATTTATCTCTTGATGAAACTTCCTAAGTATGAAGCTGGGTGCTAGTGGCATACACCTATAATCTTAGCTACTCAGGAGGCTGAGATCTGAGAATCGAGATTCAAACCCAGCTCCATGACACTCTTATCTCCAATTAATTACCAAGAGCTGAAAATGAACTTGTGGTTCAACGTGGTAGAGCACTAGTTTTGAGCATAAAAGTTCAAGGATATGGTTCAGGCCTTGACTTCAAGCTCCAGAACCAGCAAAAATAAAATAAAATAAAAATCCCAAGTATGCTAATTTCAGATAAACTAATAGCCAATTCTAAATTAAAGCAGATACTCGTGGTCAGCCTATTTCCAAAGGAAAGTTGTAGAAATACTTTCAAAAATGTTTTCAGCAGTAAAATTGTATTTAACATAGAAGGTGACATATTTTAGCCTGTTTGCGGTGATGTGGGCTGGGTCTCTGTGAATAGAGCTCACATCTATGAAGGAGTTTCATGTTTCTCAGGACTTGTGGTTGGCGTTTACAGTATAAGAGTCAGAGACCTAAAAGAGTTCTTTTATCAATCCAATGGCCCGGGAAAGTTGGATAGGTGAGGCAAAAAGCTAAGAGCGGGCCAGGAGCCATGCTGTCTTTAGGATTCCCTTTTCAAAGCCCCCTCCTGTGGACAGCTTCCTCCTGTTTCTGATTGTATATTTGGTAGTCAAAATAAAAAGCAGCTCTTTGTCAATTTCTGAAGTGGTTTATTCTGAACTGATGGCAGATTCCTGACTATAAATATTACACTGTGGAATTCATCAGAATATATGTCAGATGCATAATAGAGTTCAGCATATATGAAAGACTGTGGGCTTGTTGGTTATTTTCTATTTTTAAATTTCAAAAGGTAGAGGAAGCAAGAAAGCAAAATGCAAATGCACTGCCAACCACTAGGGAAGGCTGAGTGAGGAACTTGAAACTGCAGAGCTCATGAGAGAAGAAGGTATATAAGTGAGACAGGGGAGAATACCAACAATGAGTAATAGCCCACAGACCCAGCATCTAAAAAGAGAAAGAGTTCAATAGCTACGCTTCTCTAGGGACAACATTGCCTCAGCTCAAGTCTGTATTTATAGAAAGTGATATTTATGTTGGGATTCTACAGTGTGCTAACAAAAGGTCACATCTGGCAATAAATATCATGTATGGGGATTTATTTGACTTAAAACCAAAACTGTGATAAGCTTGGTAAAAAGGAATGCTGGAGAGAGGAATTGTAGGTTATCTCCAGTCACTAAAGTTTCAAGACTGAGGCTATCTCTTCTAGGTTTTTCATTTATACCTGAGAAAACAGAGATCCAAAGAAACTAAGCTTTTTTCAAAGTCAGGCCAAGTGTTAATACATTGCTCTGTGTTCTTGGACTAAAATCAGTGTGGTTCTGAGAGTCTCTCTATCAAATCGTTATCTCAATGTTAATAACTATTTTACTGAAGGTTATACAGCAGCTCCTGGGCTAAGCACTTAATATGTATTATTTCATTCAGCTTCACAGAACCCTCAAGAACAACTATGTTGTTACTCCCATTGTACAGACAAGAAAACTTAAGACCTGTAATATTTCTAAGGCAAATATAAAAACTAGCCTTATAATAAAAAACTAGATTAAATTACTTTAATCTTTATTAAACCAATCACAAGAATTTTCTGCTAAGTAGATAAATAAGTAAACTCGTCATCTCCCCACCTACAATTATTATACTGAGCCAGTTGAAGATTGAAAATGTATTTTTAAAAATCAGGTCTAGCCATGTGCTGGTGGCTGATGTCTGTAATCCTAGCTACTTAGGAGGCTAGGATTGGTGGTTCGAAGCCAGCCTAGGCAAAGAAGTTTGTGAGACTCTTACTTCCAGTTAATCAGCAGAAAGTTGGAAGTGGAGGTGTGGCTCAAATGGCAGAATACCAGCTTTGAGAGAAAAGTCAAAGCAAGAGTGCATGGTACTGAGTTCAAGTTCCAGTACTAGCTTACACACACATAAAATTGGGTCTTTTACATTGTATTAAGTATCAGAAATAATCTAGAGATGATTTAAAGTATACAGAGGGATTTATGTGGGTTAGATACAAAGATTCTGCCATTGTTTGAAAGGGATTGATCATCCATAGTGTTCAGTATCTGTAAGAGTCCTGGAGTCAAGTCCCATAGCTAGAGGGAGAATACACACATGTAAGGTGCGTTGTTAGAAGCACATGCCAGCCAATAACTTCTGACCAGTGGGCAGGTTGCAGATCCACACCTTGCATCCAGATGCCTGGCCAAAGGCCCAAACACTATGCTGAGGAGGAAAGCCTGGACAAAGATGAGCATTTATATCGCAGATGTGAGGAATATGGTGTAAGTTAGGTGACTTGTAGATAACTTTTTCTTGATGTCAGAAAATGAACACAGAAAGAAGATGAAATCATGAAGATGTCTGAAGTGTTACTTCCAAAGTCAACAATAAGCTCCAGTGATGTTCAGCCATAGAGGACAGTGCTGGCATTTATTGGGATCTGAGACATGGGTTTGTGGTTAGAGGATTTTTGACTGTGATGAGCCAAACAGCTTTGTCTTTGGCCTTCCTCATCTCAGTCACTACCTAACCTACTTGATTTAGAGTTGAAACCTTTGGCCGATCACCATGCTGAATCCTGTAATCCTAGCAACTTGGGTGGCAGAGATTGGGGAATCATGGATGAGGCCGTCCTGGAAAGCATAAGAAGCAGAATCACAGACCAGGTTGGAGCTGGGGCATAAAGTGAGACCCTGTCTTGAAAAGAGCCAGTGGAAAAAGGGGCTGGAGATAGCGCACAAATGGTATGATAGAGTACCTGCCTAGAAAGTGTTCTGCCAAAAACCCAAACCAAAACAACGAAAACAACCAAGAAATTTGGGATCATTCTTGACTCTCCCTTTCCCTCATTCCTCAAATCCAATTCTGGTTCAAAACCATTCGAAACCATTTTCCCAACCTAGTACCTTCTCTTGCTCTCTACTACACAAACATGACCACTTCCTGTCTGGATATCTGCATACCCTCTTGCTTCTACAAGGGTCACAACTGTATAGCGCTGCTCCTTTACCCGAGTCCCCACCATTCTGTCACGCTGGCCTTGGTACCATTTCTGGAACATGCCAAGTTCCTTCCTGTCTTTGGGCCTTCACACTAATCTGCCTTGAGTGATCTTCCTGCTCCTCCCTCCTTGTCATTTTAAAATGTCATTTTAAATGTCATCTCTTTGGATAGTGCTTTCTGCTGTCCAAGCTGAAGAAGCCACACAAACTTTCCCTATTGCTCCATCAGGGCTTTCTGCACAGCACTTATCTGTAAGGGTGGCTTTCTTCTGTCGGCCAGCCTTCTTCCTTCTCTTCTTCCCTTGTCTCTTCCAAGAGAGCAAGGTGCTTGGGATCTTGCTTAGTGATGTTTCTTAGTGTAAAATAGCCTTGGTAGGTAGTAAATGTTCAATAAGGAAGGAATTAACCTATCTTTCAAAAGATTATGCTTAGTGTATTTAACAGACGTGGCAACAGGAACACTTTCGCTCAATGACTGTAAGTTGCAGTCAAACAACAGAGAGAACTTTTCACTGTAGCTCGGGGTGCAGTCTTGGACCCTGAATTACATGTCAAAGGCAGGAAGTAAATGTAAGTTTTACAATTACAGTAGGCCGTGTGGTAATTACAAAGGAGAACCCAGACATGGTCTTGTGGTCAGAGAATACATTTGGTTCTGGCCACACACAGCCCTAGCATTAGTCACTAGTCTGTCTTCAGGCATCCCAAATTTGGCTACTAGTTAGGCTGTTTTATGCCAGCTGGGAATAAAAGTTGATCGCTCTGTGCTTTTCCAATTAAGCCTGAATATCTTTCTAAAAGCACTTTTGTCTTCAAAGTGGTAGCATATGAAGAAAATACTACACAAATATTTGCTGCCTGATGGAAATGCTTATTACACTGCCCAGATTATTTTACTTGCACTATTCTGGGACCACATATTTGGAAAGGCTAAACTGGTGCCGAGAAGGTTTGGGGGCCACCTGAGTATGTGAAAGCATACCAATTCATGTGTGAAGCTATACAGTGTGGTGACAAGCGTCCAAGTTGGAGCCAGCTCCTGGCTTGTTTGTCCTGCCAGGAACCTACAGCTGGGCTGTCAGTGCTCTACCTATGGACTTCCTAGATTAGTCTAGTATGGCTGGAATGAGTGTGTGTGTGTGTTCCTTCCTTTTCTTTCTTTTTTTGGTGCTGGTACTGAGACTTGAACTCAGAGCCTTGTGCTCTCCCTTGGCTTTTTTGTTCAAAGTGGGTACTCTACTAATTGAGCCACATGGAGTTGTCTGCCTGGACTGGCTATGAACTGTGATTCTCAGATCTCAGTCTCTGAGAAGACAGGATTACAAGCGTGAGCTACCAGTACCCTGCTATACTTTAGTGTCTTTCTGAGAATGGTGGTGTGTTCTAAGTGCCAGCTGCTTGGTTGGGCCAAGCTGCCATTTCCTTTCAGGATGGAAGAGGCCTTGTTTCCCAATATTCCTTGGCACCAGCAGATTCTCTGCAAAGTGTAAAGATTTTGTAGAGTTGAGATTCAGGTCATGTTCAGATAGAACTATACAGCTTAGAATATCCTAGATGCCTACAACCATCTTAAGATGGCAAAACTCAACAAACATAATTTTTGACAAAAACATTCAGTGACTAGAGACTGAGTTAATACAAGCAATGAGAATGATGTCCAAAATACAGGAAGCATCCAATAAAAGTTGTTTATTTAGTACCTATGTTTATTTAGGATAATCAATGTTATAAACTTCTGTGATTAGAAAGTGTTGCTGCTATTCCTACTACTACTGTGTGCCAGACATTGCCCTTATATTGTCAAAAAAAAAATAACAATCATCACCCTCAGAGCTCAGTCACATAGGATAGAAACAAAGTTACCCCATAAGAGCTACACATATTTGAGAAAGAAGGTCCCAGGAGAGAACAGAGGAGATAATATGTTATTTGGCTAATAAGAATGACCATTCAACCTGAATTTTCTGATACAATGGTGATTTCTTAAATGTGAACATTTCATTGATCACCATCTTGAATCAACATGCTGATCAATGTTCTTCTTTTTCCTTTTCTATTCCTAGCTATAATTTTTCATTGTTTCATGGTCTCAGTTCAAAGTACTTGGGAGAAGCAATCTCTGTCTGATCGAATTACCTCGCTTCCCCTGCCACACCAGGCAATGCCCTTTCTCTGAAATCTCATGACACCTGCCTTTCTAGGTCATATTCTTGAAAATTTCTCCTTCAAACTATTTTGTGTGATTAAGACCCTGAAGGCTCATTGCATTCAGACAAGCACCACATATTCACTTACTGATTTCCTCGTCTATGCCACACATGAAACACCAAACGCCAGACCTGGGTAGAAAGAGACCAGAGATCAAGTCTGACCCAAATACTTCACTCCCAGTGCAAAGAGTGACAGATAACGTCTATGTTGTGCACAAACTGCACACAGCAGTATCTCTGGAGGTGAGGTGAGGTGAGAAATCCGGGTGAACCTCCTGGAAAGGTGATGACAAAGCCAGGCTCTCCAAGGAGGTATGATAAGAAGAGGAGGCAAGGACATTAAGCAGTGAGAATTACAGTCAGGAACATAGGAACTAGAAATAGCCTGCTTGGATCTGCCTGGCTCAGTTACTTTATTAAATAGTTCTTGTAGACAAGTCCTTGCCTCTTTCTTCTCAGCTATAAAATGGAACTCGTTATGGTGCTCACTTCATAAGGTTGTATGAGGATTAAATAAGCTAACAGGAAAAGTTCCACTTGCCTGGAAAATAGCAAGTGATCTAAATTTTGCTCTTATGGCCAGTAGTATTAATTTACTTAAGTTTCCAGAGAGCCAATGTGTAGTGAGCACTTACCATATATATATGCTAAGTGAAATAACAGCAATGAACATGGGCTGACCTGGGTTTCTTTGCAGGATGAGCCCTTCCATGCTCCAGGCAACTGAGAGGCCTCAATTAGCCCAGTGTACCAGTGTCTGTACACTGACACAGCACTCTCAACATCTTCAATTTGCTGTCTGCTTTCCCTTCCTGGATCTTTCGACATACTCCTCCAAAGATCTTGAAAGTAAACTGAATGAAGAGTTTCACATCATTTCCTCCAAACAAGCTGACATCTTAATTAGATGTGCCCTTATGTATTATCATTTACTTGTTAATTTATCTATTGTTAGCTTAGACATGTTCTTTGTCCTCAGATGACATCACATACTGATGTTCCTCTCTCTGTTAAATACTGTCAAATATGAGGGCTTGGAAATAATCAAAACCCAGTGCATTTGACTGGTAGGAAAAAAGATTACTCAGTTGAGATCTGGTCATTCAATATCCATTTCAAGACAATAAATACTAAAAATATCTCCAAACCTGGTTCTTGCATGAAGTATCTTCTTAAGAGAGTATGTTTAGCATCTGTATCTAGGTTATCAAGCAAAAGCGGCAAACCTAATGCACACATTCAGTTTGTTTTGGGCAATTAACTGGAAAAAATATGTAACAGGCAAAGTCGGACTGAGAGGGTAGAGCTACAACTCTCAATTATTTTGATTTATGATCAAGTTTGGAGCGATCAACCATTAGGAGATAAGAAATACTATTTGCGCTCATCTTCTTATGTTAGAGTGTGGAATGGAGTAGTATGTGCACTTACTCCAGTACCCTGCACATCCTCTGTCTTTACACTATGTGCCTCTATCTCCTCTTCATTCTCACTGCTGGGCTCATCTCAAGCCCACAGCATTTACTATTGAGATTATTACAAACATTCTTTATTTATCTCTCCATCTCTGTCTCCTCAATTGATTCTTTCTAGTCTAGCTGGTTAATCTTTCTAAAGCCTCGGTGTCTGACATGATGACAAGACTATTAGGTCGCCCTGAGAATCTACCTCCTATGATTACCACCCATAGATTATCATGGATACAGGTCCCGTATCTATCCCCAAATGACAATGGTTTGCTCAAATTTACCATGCTGTCTTGTGCCTGTTCCAACTTTCCTCGAGCAGCCCCTGACAGCCTTCCAGACTCAATGCAAGTGCTCCCTCAGTGATATCCAGAGCCAAGGTTCATCCTCTCCAGCCTCCAGAGAACCTTTGACCACTGCTCTCCTGACCCATGGGGCTGGGCGCTCCTTAGGGGTGGGAATTCTTTCTCATTCATCTTTCTGTTCTCAGTGAGCCAGGCAAACGCAGGAACTCAAACTCTTTTGAATGACTGAACATCCGGCTGCTGAAGCAAGAGGATGTTTTAAACACTGTTATATATAAACTGTCCATAATAAGAGGTAAGCAGTGAAGATGATTTTTCTCCCTTTAGTCCTGGGGATTGAACCAGGGCCCCAAACCCACAAGGCAAGTGCTCGCCCACCGATCTATACCTTCAGTCTCAGACTGAGAATTCAGTTCAATCATAGTATCTCCACGTGTGAACTCTGTTATTAAAAGCAGTCTCTAAGATAGAAAAAGGTTTGTAACATGAAGTGGAAAGGAGGAAATCAAAACTGTACATGTAGTAACTTTAAAAAGTTGAAAGAAAATATGACAAAATATTGCATTCTACCATGGCCAGGTGACATAATACTGTGCATGTGACCTGGTAGTGGAGAATCAAGGGCAATTCCTAAGGCCTTTGGAGAATTACTTAGCTTGGGCTTTTTGTATCTAGTATACTACTTACTGAAACCAAGTAACATTTATGAGGTGAGGGAGGATTGATGTAATAGGGATGGACTTGTTTATTCCATTTGTCAAACTGAAACAAAATGATGAAATAAAGCCCAGAGACCATTTTTTTAAAGGAACTTTAAAGACTGAAAGTTGCTCAACGTTAAAACTGCAACGTTTTAGTTTTGGGTAGGACAAGGGACTATCTCATCATGGGAAAACAGAGCATCTTCCAGATTTGCTAACCCAACAGTAGTTGTAATACTTCAAACCTCTCTGCTCACCTACAAGGTAATAATAAACTGCAAGTCATCTTACATCCTATCTCCTCTTCTATCTCTTCTAATTTTGGTGTTCTTGACAAAACATGTTGGCAGAGAATGTGAGATCCGAATAACAGAATAAAGTGAGTCCTAAGAGCACAATTTGTTCTATAGATCTTTTCAAAGTAAATGATAAGCACTGATCCTCACAAGAGGAAAGCTAAAGGCACTGCAGATGTCTCTCTTGGAGGAAGGTACTATGAGGTACTTGGTGAGCACAGGTGGTGGCAGGGTGGTCACACCTGTCAATCCCCAGCGCTGTCCTGATACCGTCATGAGGGCAAAGGCTACCTCCCAGATGCCAGGTATTTACCCTATAGGTTCTACTCAGCACCCTAATTATAAAATGCTATAGATTCTCCTACTACTCACCAAACATGCCTACTTCTCTCTTTTACATGTATTTGATAAAGAGTTTCAAGACTGACCTTTTTGACTCATTTATAAATTCTTCTTTATGGTGGTATAATGCAGTCCCCACAGTATATTCAATATGGAAGAAATTAAAGAAGGTCAAAGCTTGAGGGTCCAGATCTGTTGAGGCTTAACAGTCCTGTCAACAACAGTGTCAGTGAAGCCACCCAAAATGTAGCTTAGCTCACAGCCTAGCCAAGGGGTGGAAGCCAATTGGGGCGGGGCTTCCTGCACTAATGAATCCATAGACTCTCTGGTGTGCATGGACATCTGTTTTGAGTTTGCAGGGTTCTGTCTGAAGTTAGCCTAACAGAAAACATACTCCCCTGAAAGAAAAAAATCCTGCTGACTGGAAAGAAGAACTAAGAGTATGAGAGAGAAAGAAGGAGGGAGGGAATGAGAAACAGGGGAAAAAAGAGAGAAGAAAGGAAACGAGAGGGAGGAAATGAGGGAGAGAGGAAAAGAAGGAGGGAGGGATAGAAGAAGAGAAGGAGGGAGGAGAGGGATGGATAAGGGAAATCTTTAATATCTCAAGGAAAGACCTAATGTTGAAATGCCCAAGACCTAAGTCTTTGTCCCTAAGCCTTCCTTCCTCTGCCCCACCCTCTCTGCTTCCCCCATTCTTTAAAACCTTCTTCACAAGCAAAGGAAGACACGTGATTTTCAAATCAGGATCAACTCAGGACACAGCTCTTGTGAATGTGTACAATAGATCTGAGTCATTTGTTCATTTTGTAAACATGAAGAAATCGCACTTTTAAAACTTCCTTCTTCCTTCATGACATTCACGGCACCCCACAATGTGCTTAGCATGGAACAGTCATTCTTTTCCTTACCCATTCCCATGGGTAGGAGGGAGGGATTTTTGTGCTTAGTAAGAGCTCATACACACCAGGTAGGTGGGTGATGGAGTTGGAAATAGAAGGGCAGTGCACACAGACTTTGGGGATGGAGTTGGAAATAGAAGGGCAGTGCACACAGACTTTGGGGAACTGACTTTGGGCAGTAGCCCTGGAGTCAGACCTGTACATCCTTCAGATGACCTGCCTACCCCTTTTCCCAATAACCTGTAAGCTTCGCGAGCACAGAGACGTTCATCAAGTCACTCCTCTCTAGATGCACTTGCCTGCACACAGCAGGGTTCAGTGCTAATACAGGGACTCCAATCTTAAGGAGATATTGGGTGGCATCAGGTTAGGTCTGTTCACTCTAGTTCTTCTACAGAAAAAGGGAGCCACATTTATACAGGATGGACTTCAGGAGGGCAGGCAGAGTCTATGTCTAGGTACCACTTGGCCTGCAGGTTACTGCTCCTCATTCTCTTCTGCCTTATGAGACTATTCTGCAGATGAAATGAATTGCTTTATGCTCATTTGTGATGGCAAAATGATATGGGGAGGGCTCTGGAAACAGTTTGTGCAAGGCAAAGCAGGTGACCTGTTGATCTTTTCATTCCAAAGCCTGCCAGTCTGAGGCCTAGCTCTGTAGCGCACAGGCTGCTGGAAGTCCTGGGCCCCCATAGACAGTATCACTGGAGCAAAAGAACCTGCTGGTAAGGTAAGTGAGGACACAGCAAAGGAAGTAGCCAGGTGCCAGTGGCTCATGCCTGTAATTCTGGCTACTCAGGAAGCTGAGATCTAAAGATTGCGGTTCAAAGCAGGCCTTGGTAGGTACGTCTGTGAGACACGTCTTCAATTAACCACCAAAAAAGCTAGAAGTAGAACTGTGTCTCAAGTGGTACAGTGCCAACCTTAAGTGAAAAAGCTAAGGCTAAGCTAAGTAACCAGACCCTTAGTATCAGCATAAAAACTAAACAAACAAAGGAAGCAAGGGAAGAGGGGATGGGGAGCCCAGGCCGTGGGCTCAATCAGGATCCAGCAGTGCTGCAGTGAGCTGGCCCCAAGGGATGAGCAGATGCCTCTCCTCACCAACCATCCCCCCCACTCCCATGACAGAGGGGCAAGGCTGCATCATCACTCTCCAACTCCTCGCAACGCTTTTCCTTGGCTAAAAATACTCTTATAACACATGACAAAAAATCCATAGTGGCAACTGGCTTAGGACATTGGGTAAGCGCCTCACTCACTGGGAGACCCACTCCCCCTACCCCCAGGCCCAGTGCAGGAACAGGTAAACAGAGACTTCAAAGACAAATGAAAGAAGCATCTAAAAATAAATGAAAGGTGAACATCAAGGAGGTAGAGAAATTATGCTAGGAATATAATCAGCACACTAATTACCGGGTCATAATTAGGAGCAATGGAATAAAATTAAGAAAAGAAATATTTTAATTGTCAGGAAGAACTCTGAGGGAGAGATGAGTTTCTCATACTCTGTTCACAGACTGAAGGCCATTCATCTGAACAAAGCTGGTTCAAAATGAGCTAGCAATTATTTAAAGCGAATATATTTTTGTTACCAAAAGCAGACTAGGTTACTTGATGACACACAGAGGCCTCTTATATCTAATTTTATCATTCTGTTCTTATTCTAAACTAAATAGTAAAAAAGCTAATGATAAAAAAGCCTATGACTGTTTCATTCCAAAAATATGATTCAACTTCTAAGGAGATCAAAATGGCAAGGCTAGTACAAATAAAAAGAATGAAATGTGGTCAAATGTGCTCTCATTTGTGACAGCTTTACAGATGAGAGAGGAATACTAAAAATAGGATTTTCCTCTTATTCTTCAGAACCAATGCAGTTGCTTTATTTTTATAAATAATACAAAGATGACAACTAAAGCTAGTTAGCTACAGTTGGTAAACTCTGAAAAGCACCGTTTTTTAACTTTTAGCCTAGTTTCATGATGAATCTGGGTACCTTCTTGTCATGACTGAATAGCCAAAACTTGAAGCCCTACCTATGGTCAAGCTCTGACCTGAATTAAAAGACGTTGGAGGTTTGGTTTTCCTAAGATCAGCAGTAAAATTAATTTTCTCTTCCTTGTTTAGGAGCCCAAGATAAGATACATGCAACTTTCATGTGGTAAATGTCTGCTGACCACCTACCATTTCCTAGGCACTGAGACAAGAGACTTTGTGATCACAGCACAGCCTGCTGAGCTCTGGATCCTCAGGAAGGCATCTTAAAGTAATTCAGAGAGGGGGGCAGCGATGCTGCATGGGATGACCCCTAGAGGAAAAGGAAGTAAGGTGCACACAGCATGATTACAGGAAAAAGTAGCTGTCACCTTGATGTTTTCCCTGGAGGGCTTGGGGACTGCCACTCTGATATTATGCACATTGCCCTGTCCTATCTGGTATGATCTACTAAACATCTGAGGGACAGGCTTTACAATGTGACTTGCTATTTTCCAGGATTACTATTATTTAATTGCTCCCCCCTACACAGGAACTTATCTGCTTGCCCACCGTGCTGCATTAACAGAATACAATGTCTCTCCTGCTTGGTAAGTTCTGCGTACACAGCTCAGTAACACGAAGTCCCCCATCAGAAGCATTCATTGCCTAGTGTTAAGACAGACAATGCCACTGCATATTAGTTCCATGAGCTTCACAGGGCCTCCTGAGAATGTCCAATCAGCACAAAGGAGCTGAAGGAAGACCAGGTATGTGGGACAGGTGGCAGACCTGAATTACAGCAGCCAACTCTCCAGCGCCTCTAAAACGTATTTTTTCTGCATGTGGATTACAAATAAAAATATTTTTGACAAGATTCCCCAGGATTAGTCAGATCTGGTGATGAGATACTTTGTGCTCTCCCTGGCCTGTCTGCTCATTGGTGCCCTTCATGGCAATTGGAAATATAGGGCTAGAGCTTTAACTAGGTTGCTGGGGAATTCTTTCAAAACTTTTGTTATGAATTCAGATCCTAAGATGTCTGAAGCAACATGATGGCCTGAGTCAGTCCTTATCAAAAATACTTTCCCATAGCCTTTGTTCTCTCATCAGACATGCTGTATTTATTATTCCTGCGGTATATTTCACAGAAAATCCCACTACTGACAGTAAGTACCATGTTTTCAAAGGATACACAACCTACAGACAGACTCAAAAGTAAAGCAGAGTTGACAGGACTATGGATATTGTAATGCAAGCCTTCATCTTGTACAATGTTAACTGTGTAATTGCTAAGTTGATTTCCCTTTTCTGAATTGCTTCTACGGTTCTGATAAAATGTTCTCTGTCATTACTAATAAAAATCAGAAGTGGGCCATCCTTGATTTTTAACTCTGCTTGAGAATTTTGAAGCAATAGAGGTTTGTACAATGCTGTCAGAACAAACAGGATTCATTATTTCTAAGTAGAAAAGAAACATGGCTTTTCAAGAGAAATATGAGAGGAAAACTCAATCTAAGAGGACTTTGGGACGATCTTACAAGGAGAAATTTGTGTGTTCTGTTGTCTGACTATATGAGAGATATTCTCAACAGCTTTTTATACAAAAAGCAGTTTCTTTTTCTTTTTTCTTTTCCCAGTCAACATCTAGGGTTGAAAAACACAGTGTCTTAGAATCAGCTGTTTGCCTATTAGAAGAAAATAGCCCTTTGGTGGAAAGTCTTATAGATCTGCCACTAATCAGTGTCGTGTCCTGGGAGTTCATGGCATGTAGACCACTACTTGCGACTTTGTCTCCTCCAATCTGAAAACTAACTTGATGAGGACAGGGAGAAGGTTAGGCTCTGAACCTCAAAACTCCATTCCAGTTTTAGACTATCTTAAAAGTAAACCGATAAAAGTTTTCACAAATAACTGGTTAGTCAACACAGATGACTCCTTATACTGATCCCTAGGCAAACTCATTACTGACAGGAGTCAACCTATTTGCAAGCCAAACTTGCACAACATCCTAATTTATGTTACAGAAACAAATGGCCATTAGTAACTTGGCAAATAGAATTTGGAGTCCAAGTGATGAAAACATGTTTTACTATGACCAATATTAAGTAAATTGAGCAATAGAGGTAGTTGTCCAAGTACAGCAGGTAGGTGCAATGTGGTTATTACTAACATTTTGGAAATTGCATTCAGGAAACCTTATAATCACAGCATTATTTACAAGAGTCAGTGGACTACAGAAAAGAGCTATGTCCAGACCTGTCACATACTTAAGAGGGGGAGCAGAGTTGTAAGTCAGCAACAAGAACAGAAATGAATGTGGCTGGAATGTGCTTTCCCAGTGAGAGGAGAAAGGCTCCTCACTGTCCCATGGACACTTGATTACTTTTCAAGTGAAGTATTTGCCAATTCTTCTCTTCAGACCTCACTATTCACAAAAACCTCACTGAGGTCAACTCCAATTTCTCAAGTTGTAATTATTTTTTCAAAGACTTCTACCAAATTACTTGCAATTCACACAGACCTATAATTTCACCAATTGGTAGTCCATGTCACTCAAAAGGGCAAAAAGATCAGATGTGATGATATCGTGTGGGGACATTACTAAACACACACAGTCTAGTGAGGGGAGAGGATTCCCACAGTTCCCAGATGACTAATGTGTAATCTTTCCCATGTCAGGCAGTGAAATGCCACACAAGACAAGTGAAACCATGAATCCAACCTGTGAATTTCCTTGTGGCAAACTTCTCATTTCAGTCCTGTGGCAGTTTCACTCTTTAAGGCCACCAGGTCTTCCAATCCACTCTTGATCTTCCTCATCCTTTCACTGCTTCTGGCTTGTCTGTCCCTTTCTCTGAGTTCCAGCTGAGGCAGTGGGATAGGAGCTAGGGTCAAGGTCAACTTGGGTGACTCCTACCTCCTCCAGAAGCCTGATCTGAGGATAGTGACCACCTCTCAGAACCTTTGCTTCCCCATCTGTAAAATGGGCCAATACTTAACTGGCAGAATTGCTGTAACAACTGAATATTTATTTGAGTTTCTACCTTATTTTAGTATGTAACTGACTACTTGATGTGCTTAGCATATAACCAATGCTCCTCAGGTCTTCTCTTCCTTAGATATTAGCTGTGTTTGCACTTGCCTTCTGTTTTAATGCAGCCTGTCTCTGCCATCTTCTGCAAACCTTTATCAACGATCTATTGTTTCTATGGGGAGTAGGGTCCTTTCGGGCTTCATTTTTCCTTTTCTTCTTCTATCACAAGTGCTTTGTGATAACAGTCTCATTGGTAATTTTTTGTAATTTGTAATTTTCCTAGTTCTTATCTAGTCAATTCCTTGTAAAGTGGCTTAGTAGAGTGCCAAATGTACACAAGTGCATGAAAGATGTCTTCTGACTACTTTCTTACCTGAGTCCACTATAATCTCTTTGGATGACAAACCAATTCAACTGAACTTTCTCCTCTGGTTAAGCAATGCCTAGTCCTTAATCTTAAATATCCTCAATCATCAATGACGCTCATTGTAGATGACATCTGCTTATCACTCTTCTGTGAGCCTTCCTCTACCTTACTGGGTTATGCTAACATGTCAATAACTTGCCAAATAAGCAACCAACCTCTGGTCATTTTCTACTTGTCCTTCCTTAAGCGCAATTCAGACTACCGCCAGGGCTCCTGATGTTTACTTTCTTGCATCTTTCTGAGAAATATTACATGTCATCCTGCCATTTTGTTCCTTTGTTCAGACAAAACATAAAGTTTCCATTACTTCTTGGTCAGCTGCTCAGAACTTTCCTTCCAATATTTTTAGGAAGGCCTCAAGAAAGGAGACAACGTAGGTGTAAATACAGCCTTCCCTAGAATCTTGGCTTCTAGTAGGTTACCTGCTCACTCTCCTTGAGTGGGTACTTCCATTGGTAATGGGAAATACCCACTTGGATGGAAACACAAATGTAGGGCTGTTCTGAGGAAAAAGCCCCACACTAGACATGGAGCTTGGCACAAAATCATGGTTCAGCACTGATGACAATGCTTTGAACTCTCAGGAGAAGCTTCCTGGTCATGCTACCATGCACCATTAGAGTCCTGTCATTATCAATACTTAGGAACAACTGGCCTCCTTCCCAGAGTCCTACCCTGACTACCCTCCATGGTATAAACCATGCTTATCCTCTGCTTCAAGCTATTTCATAATCTTTTTTATCTAATCCTTCTCAAATATGAATTCACCAACATCTCTCTTGCTACATTCTGGACCCTAGTCTCATGTCTAGATGTCCTTCAAGTCCAGCTCCCAGATAAAAACAATTCCAAACCAAGCTGGGGAGGTGGGAAGAACCTATCTGATTGATTGGCTCACACAACCTGTTTTATCTTGCTGTATGACCTGAGCTAAGAAAGAAACTTCCTTCCTCTATTCCAGAGAAGAAGGCAGGTGGGAAGTCAGATTCTCTGACTCAAACATGCATGGCTCCCATGCTTTCTAACCTGCTCTCAGTGCTAGTCTCTGCCCTGGGCATAACCTTTAAGTCTTTGGTCTTTACACTGTTGTCAAGGGCAGAGCCCTTATCTGGGTGAGCACTAATGCTTGCTTTCAGATGACAATGATCAAAGCACTTCCAGTGAGGCACCAACAGCTGCCACTCGGTGACTCAGACTACTCTGCAAAATGGCTTAATTTAGTGTAAGGAACAGACTCAGACGAAGGACAAAGTGAACGGAACACTCTTTAACTAGCTTAATATAATGGTGGCCCTTTAAGGTCAAGTGGTGCTTTCTCTCTGATAGAGATGGAGAGCACACAGACCTTGCACCTCACTCCCTCCACCTCTGTTGGCAGGGCCAGGAAGAGCTGTGGGAAGACCCTGCTCTGTCAGGGAGGGAGATCTGGGCTCCTTGCATGCCTCTGTCATGAGCCAGCCATGTGAATAATCTTGGAGGAGGTGCTTCCTTTCTCGTGTTCTTTTCTCATCTGGAAAATGGCCTTAGCAGCAGTTCCTAAACCTGGCATTGTTTTGCCCACAAGGAATACTTACAAATAAATCTCAATTCTCTGGTCCATTCTTGGGAAGCCTGGCTGTATAGTCCTGAATGGGGCCCACAACACTTAATTTTCTGTTTTCTGTTCAGGAACAAGGGCTGCTGGCAGCTATAAATGTCTGTGATATTGGAGTCATAGCACAGTATGCCATTCAGACAACCTTGTCTTTTCCAAGCCCAAAATGGATTAGATCATGTTAGACCCCCTCCTCTTTTTATCCCTTTCTCTTAGAAGAATCCAAACTGGACAAGTTCCAAGTATACTACATTCATGGGAACCAAAGAATTCTGAAATAAAAGACTGGTTCATGAGACAAAATTGCTTTTCATAGGTTCTGCTGAAGAGATCATTTTGTTTTTGTTTTTTAAAACAGAAACCCAAGCTCAAGTGCAGGAACTGATTAAGTAGTTGAAGACCAAAATGGAACCCAGTAGAAGGGACAGGAAGAGGAGTAGGCTGGCTATAGCAACACACAGATTTTTTTTTTCCCCACAAAGAACACCTGCAATACATCTGGATTTGCTTTCTGAGAGCTTACTCAGTGAAGTCTCACCAAAGTAAGAACTAACCCAAGAAGCTGTTTGTTTTGTAATGTAAGAATTGTTCATTGAAGGCCAGCCTCTCTGCTAAAGCGTATCAGATACACTACCCCAACTCAGTGGAGACCACACTGATACAAGTACTCTTACTCATGTTTTCTTGACATAGAGCTAGTCAAACTCAGGCATATGTGACTATAAAACATGACCATAACATCTAATGAGCACTAGGTAAATATTTCTACAATCCCTAACGATGAACAGAAAGGCACAGCAAAAGTTTGTCAATTTTTGAAGCATCTATAAACTAGACAAACGAGTATACCTGTTACTTTGAGGATTCTCCAGTTTGTTTCATACTGGAGAATCTGGACACAGAAAAGAAAAACATAAATTGAAGACTCTAGCTCCCGTTCTAAGTTGACTTGCATGTGTTCCTTGAAAAGTCAGTTTTCGTATCTACTGTGGTTCCATATCAGCAGAGGGAGTATGATAGCAGCTACTTACACTGCAGGGATGTTGTGAGAATTAAATAGATTAAGTCTACAAAGCAGCTTTGATCTCCTCAGAGAAAAGCTCCAAGTAAGTGAAACATGGTAGTACTATTTGTCCTTGTAAAGTCTGCAGCTAACTAAAGCTTGTAAGAAGCATCTTGGAGACAAGACTAACTCCACTGTTCTCCAAGTGCTCCACATTTATTCCACAAGCACACTTGTGATGGCAAGAAGTAGACCATGCTATACACTTAAATCACTGTAATGCTAACTGGAATTTGAGATGAAGTAAAGCTTGCTTTAAATTGCTTGCAAAAGTTGCTGGGTACAGGTAGTTCTAATCTTAGTTACTCAGGAGGCTGAGATCTGGAGAATCCATGGTTTGAAGCTAGACTGGGCAGTAAAGTTTGCTAGACTCTGTCTCCAAATAGCCAGAAAATAGAAAGGAGTCTGGAGAAGCATGGCTCAAATGGTAGGGTGCCAACTGAGCAAGTGCAAGTACAAACAAAAACAAAAACCTTGCAAGGGGATTTGGGTCCTGAAACAATGAAGTAACTTGTAGAAAATAGCCACTGATGTTGAAGGAAGTCCCCAAATATGTGTTCATTAATTCTAAAGTGTGTGTAGAATACTGCAAACGTGTAACCTTTCTAGCTGGATGCTAGTGTCTCATGCTCCTAAATCCTGGCTACTCAAAAGGCAGAGAGAGGGAAGAGGAATGAGGTTCAAAGCCAGTCCAGGCAGACAAATCCTAGAGACTCGTGTCTTCAATTAACCAGCAGAGCCAGGTGCTGGTGGCTCATGTCTGTAATCCTAGCTACTTAGGAGGCTGAGATCTGAGGATCATGATTCAAAGCCAGCCTGGGCAAAAAGTCTTGCTTATAAGACTCTTATCTCCAATTAACCAACAGAAAACCAGAAGTAGAGCTGTGGCTCAAAGTGGTAGGACACTAACCTTGAGCAAAAAAGCACAGGGACAGACGCAGGTCCTTAGCTCAAGCCCACAACCACCACCACCACAACCCAGTAAAAAGCTGAAAGTAGAGTTGTGGCTCAAGTGGTAGAACAGCAGCCACAAAGGAAAAAGCCAAGTGAAAGTGGGAGGCCCTGAGTTCAAGCCCCAGCACAGCAACAGAACAAAATAAACTTAAAAGCCAATCAACAGCCCTTCCTCCACAGGAAAAAACAGTAACTACAAAAACCCAAATTTAAAAAGCCCACCTTGTTAGCACCTGTTTGAAATGTAGAACATAGGTTTTAAACTGAGGGGTGTGTGTGTGTCCTAACGCTGCATCTTCCTCTTGTGGGGTTTTCCTACATTGTTTGAGGTTGCTCTTTCCCAAGTGCTCTTTACACAGCACTTGATATTTACATAGCGTTTTACAATCTTTTTATTATCTACTGTTCATGGCACCCTGAGCCAGGGCCTGAGGACAGGCAACTGCCTTACAGGTGAGAAAGCAGTCACTGAAGTCTAATGACTTGTTCCAAATTGTTACTTTTTCCCTTAACATATGGCACCTTTAACTGCCTCTTCCACAGACCGTGTGTGTGTGTGCAATCACAAAACCCAGTGCATAAAGGGAATGGCACAGAGGTTCTCTTTTAGTGAACTGGACATCACATTAAAATGGAAAGCGCTGTGGGTGTCTGGTCCAAGCCCTGTGCTACAGCTAAGCTAGGAGGAAGAGCACAAAAGCAAGTGCTGGCCTGTGTCTCCCATGTCAACTGTCTCTTCTTGTTGAGATGTGCAGATCTAAGTTCTGTTTTCATTAGATTGTTTTTTAATTTAATTTTTTATTATTATAAAGGGGATGTACAAAGAGGTGACAGTTACGTAAAGTTACATACTTTAGCCATAGGATTAAATCTGAGTCTTCAGCTTTGGCACACTGCTAGCCTTCCTTCACAAGCGGCTAGACTCATCAGTGACCAGTGGAGTACATCCCTACCTTTTTTTCCTGATGGTCCCAAAGTTAAATCTGACTTCCCCTAGCAAAGGCAGCTTCTTTTCCCTTTTCTCAACGATCAGTGTCCTGAATGCTTAAAGCCTCCCTTCCTTTCCTCCCACCAGCCCATGCATAGGTCATCAGCCCTTTTAGCTTACTCACCTTTGGCTCTAACTCCTGCACCAGTGGCCTAAAGGTTAGGGGTTCCAGGTAATGGTGCTTCTTTAGGAGGGGCTGTGAGGAAGGTGGCAATAACAGCCGTAGAAACATCCACTGGAGCCAGCACTCCTGCCTAGCATTTCCCTGAGTGTTGTGTGCCAGACCCTGAGCTAGGATAACACTGTGAATTGCTCACTTCACAAGATGTCTCCTATTGTCCCCATTCCATACACCAGGAAACTGAAGCACAGGGTGGTTAACTGATTCCCAGTCACACAGCTAGCAAGTATGACCCCAGGGGCCATCATTTATTAACACTGTCAGTATTTTAACAAAGGGCCCTAGACTCCCATGGCCAGCCTGAACATACTAGACAGGTACACGGCTAGGGGAAGGAGATCAGCTGGTAGTACACTGGCTATAGGCAAAGCAGATGTGCATTCCAGTGGAGATCAACATACCCATCTAACCCCAAATGTGAACAAAACAAGGTATTTATTCAAAAGGAAATCTCCTGGGGAACTACAAAGACAGAAATAGAATATTAAAAAAAAAAAGGCAGTTCTGAGGTTTTGTGGTCACTTCCAAGGAAGACCAAGGTGGTGTGGCTGGCCTTGCTCCAGACAGAAGCTCCTGCTATCCCCAGACTGAACAAACTGGGGAGCCTACAAGCCAAACTGAGCCTGCCACATTTCCAGGAACATTCCTATCACAGCTCCATTGGGACAACCCAGGGAAGGTTACCTTGCATATGGACAGAAGGCTAGCCATGTCCCAGGCAGGACTAAAACAAGCTGCAAGGCCCCCACCTCAATGCTGTGGACCTTATCATTCATGGGTGGTTTCTTATGGACTCAAACTAATAAATGTCTGTCCTGATCCAGGGTCTGTGGACTGCAGACCATTTCTGGGGACAGGTATGAGCTAGAGCCTCACTGATGCAGTTACTAGAAGTTTCCTCCTCTATGAGATTTGGGACTAGATGACCTTTGATGTTTATTCCAGTTGCAAATATGTTAATACTATCACTCCCCTGCCACTAAAAGAAAGAGCTAGGGAATGGAAACCAGATGACCTGAATGAGTGCATAGGCTGATATGAGTTAGAAAGAAACTGAAAATGAATAGCAAGTCACTGATATATATCCTGTAGCACATGGGGCAGCCTGTGAATCATGGATAGGACACATCTGAAACTCTAAGTGGGGCACCTATGGGAAAGCTCCTCATCCTCCACCCAAACCAGCAGGGTTCAGCATGGAATCTGCACCAAGGAAATGGGCACTGAGATGGTCCCAGTGCCTGCCACAAAACCCAATCCAGGGCAAATGCGGGTCATTTACACATTCAAAGCTCTTCCTTCCACATGGCTTTTTTTGTTTTGTTTTTGGTGCCAGTACTGGGATTTGAACTGAGGGTCTAGGCACTGTCCCTGAGTGTTTTTGCTGGAGGCTAGTGCTCTACCATTTGAGCCACAATTCTTATTTCTGGCTTTTTGCGTGACTAACTGAAGAGTCTCATAGACTTTCCTGTCCAGGTTGGCTTCGAAAAGTGATCCTTAGATCTCAGCGTTCTGAACTGCTAGGCATGAGCCGCCAGTGCCTACCACATGGTTGTATGATTACTTTTTAGTACTAGGGATTATACTCAGGGTCTATGCATATAAGACAAGCACTAAACTACTTGAAACCTGTCCCCAGCCCAATAATTTATCTGGGAGGGTTATCTCATATTGACACATAAAAGTTTATTTCTTTTTAAAGAAGTTGTTGTTTAAGATTCATGAATCCATTTAATTAATTCCCTAACAATGAACATTTACATACTTATCTTCTGTAATGGACTAATATGCAAACCAAAAAATAGCTGATTTGCAGTGAACTCAATTTGGTAAGTATGAGCAAGGAATATATCCATGTAATCATCACCACACCCCTTGTACCCAACTCTCTGTGTGCTCACTCCAACTCTTCCTTCTGTACATTCTTGTTCCTACTCCCATCCCCAGGCAACGTCTGATTTTTTTTTTTTCAGTCACTTTAGATCAACTGGCATGGCAAAGAATTTCACCTAAATGGAATCATATAGCTTGTGATTTCTGGTCTGGCTCCTCTTACATGTATTAAGTTTTGTTACTGATTTTTTAAAATAATGGACATTCTTTGATTATCACAGAATGTTTATCTATTCATTAATTATCAGGCATTTGGACTCTTCCCAGTTCTAAACTGTTATAAAGTTTCTCTGAATTAAGTCTCTGAAGGGCATATGCTTCCAATGCTGTTGAATAAATACTTAGGAGGGGAGTGCCTGGGTCCTACAACAGACATGTTTAACTTGTAAGGACGCTATTGAATCACTTCCTAAAATGCTTGTGTCATTTCACATTCCCCACAGTGAGGTAAGAATCAGATCTTTTATGTCTTTTTCCAGTGCTTGCTATGATCAGTCTTTTCTGTTGTCTCAATTTTTAGAATTTTAGTCACTCTAATAGTTGTGAATGGTACATCATAGTGACACATTAAGCATGGTCACTTCTTTGTGTCTCTCTTGACTCATGATTCTCTATGTTTAATTGTATCTTCTTCCTTTTGGATCTGAAATAAGTTACTTCTTTGAGACTCTGCTGAATCCCCTCTCTCACTTGAACCAGCCACGCTCTAGGTTTTCACATTCTGTCATTCACATCTCTGCTATGACAACACTTACCACCCTTGACCATGTCCTTCTCCAACTGACGCTCTATCCCTCTATACTAGTCTTACCTGATTATTGTTTCACCAAAAGCTGGCACACTGCTCAGCATGGTGCACAGTGAATGCACTCAATGGACTGAATGAAAGCCTCTGCATCCCTACACAGTACTTACATTGAGAGAGAAAGCTACTGCAGAGGTAGAAAAAAGATAATTGGCAAAGCACCACTATCTTGGCTTGGTTATTTTCAGGGAGTGGTCGATAGTCTAAAAATGCAAAGCTCTCAGAAAGGAAACTGCAACCCTAAAAAGCACATTACTGATTTATGGGATTTGCATAAGCTTTTAATGGCAGGGAAGAACTGGCCTGCTGCTTCCATATCCACTTAGACATTAAAGACTTTGCTTCTGGTTGCTAAATTATTTTGAACAAATCATCATCTATATTCGTCCAACTCACTTCTCTGCATGCTTGCTACCCTATTTGATTACCAGTCTTTGAAAGACCACATGCCAATCTTTCTCCCTTAGTTATTCTAAGTAACTATTCTACAGGCGGTGTGGCCTTGCAGTTGTTCACCTTGGGTGCCCCAGAGGAGTTGGGTGGGTGGAAGGTAAGAGGGAAAAGCATCAGTCATTCTGAATTTCAGGCTTCCTCTCATCTTTGTTTTGCAAAGCCAATCTCTCTCCTGTTGAGTGAAAGCAGTTGTTGTCTCCCGGCTCCCACTCCCCTGCTGTTTGTCACCATGGAGCATTATGGAACATGGGAACACAAGGACATGAGAGGGCTTGTGCAACGTGTACACTGGGGTTCAGGGTGGTGGGAGAAGGATGAGTGATTTGTAAGCACACCTTTTCTTTCCTTCAATCTCTTGTTTACATGGAAATTGACAAGAGAAAAGGAACACCTGGCAAGTCACCAGTTCTCTTTCTGAGTGCTAAGGCTATTATCAAACACAAATCTAAAGACCGCAAATGGTTCAGACACATCATATAGGCTCTTAATTATTTCTGTAAGTATTTTTCACAATGTCACTTTTAGAACTAGGATGATTCTAGCCAAGTGTGATGGTATATATCTATAATCCCAGCTGCAAGGAGGACTGAGAGTTCAAGGCCAGCTTAGACTACAGAGAGATACCTTGTCACAGAAGGAAGGGAAGGGAAGGGAAGGGAACGGCAGGGGAAGGGAGGAGAGGGGAAGGGAAGGGAAGAGAGGAGAGGAGGGAAAAAGAAAAAAACAGAACGTGAAGTAGCTCAGTACCTGCCTAGCAATGCAAGGCCCTGTGTTTGATCCCTAGAACCTGAAAGAAAAAAAATGTAATTTGGAAACACAATAAATTTTTTTTAGTTGTATTTCCAAATAATTTATTTTTCTTTTTTTCCTCTTAATATATATATATTTTTATTGCAAAGATACTGTACATGTAACTGTAAAGATACAGTTACATGAGCAAGGTAATGAGTCCATTTCCTATCGAGCATTGTTACACCCTCCTTTATTTTTCCCCTACCATCCCTTTCCTCCCACCCCACAATAACAGACGTTCTTTTTTGGGCTGAGGTACTAGGGTTTTTCACCTCAGGGTCTAGAATGTCTAGCAGGTTCTACCAAGCTCCACTCCCAGCTCTGCCTTGCCCCAACCCTCTTTCTTTCCTTTCTTTTTTTTGGTGACAAGGTAGCTCAAGCTGTCCTCGAACTTGTGATCCTCCTATACTTTTTTGCACTGGTTATTTCTGAGATACGGTCTCACAGCCTACCTGGTTCACAAACCTATTTTATGTTTCTTATCATCATGTACCATCATGCTCAGCTATTAGTTGAGAATGGGTCTTGAAAACTTTTCATCAGGGCTGGTCTTGAACAGCAATCCTTCTGGTTTCAGTCTCCCAGGCAGCTAGGATTACAAGTGTGAGCCACCTTACCTGGCTCTCTAAAATTCTTTTATCAGTAGCCTTTTCCTACTTTTTGTATCTTCCCCAAGCTCAACTCCACTGGCCTTCTCATTACTTCCTGGATACCAAATCCAGTCTAGCTCCAGGGTCTTTGCATGTGTTATTTTATTTCCTTTACCCTCCCAGAGCTCTTCTTTGTGTCTGCTTCAGCTAGTTCCTTCTGGATCAGCTGAAAGGTCACTTCCTTTGAGAGGCGCTCTCATTCTTCCAGAACAGGCCCCTCATTCTTTGTTAAACCAGCTGGCCCCACCCATCCTGCCACTGGGCAGAAAGCTCTCACCTCCTCCAGGAACTTAAAACAGACCTCCTCCCTTTTGTCCTGCCTAGCTCTCTTTCCTACTACTCTAGTCTGTCACCCTTATTCTGTGGTCCTGTGGCTACAACACTGATTATAAGAAAGACTTTCCTAGTCCAGGTAATTCAAGACACTTAATTAGCCACTTTCCAGGCATCTGAAATATTGTAATGTTTCCATTTCAGCTTCCCTTCTAAAATATAACACATAAATCTCTGAAAAGTGGAAAATTAAAGCTTTGTAGACGCTTTAGAGAGATTATTTCAAAGTCCATTTCATTCCTATTATGACCCTATCATTACCTTATTTTCAAGAAAAACAATCACTTCTTGATTCAATTTCACCATTTAGCTTCTCATGAATTATCCTAAATTTCTTAATTTCCAAACAACATATTCAATTCTTCAGATTGTTTCTAAAATAGTCAAGGGAAATCCCTGATGATTTCAGCTGACAATTCCCTAATCAGTAAGACTCTCAATGCTAATCACCAGAAAAGTTACAATTTACAGGAAAGAAAGGGGAAATGCTGACATATTGCACAACATGCCTCAAACCAAGTTCGGCTTATTAACTGAACAGCATACTCAATGCTGATAACTTCATTAAGAATTTCTAGTGACATCATGAACTATATTGGCAACAAATTAGATGTTTTCATTGTTTCGTGTTTTGAAAGACCAAGGTGACAGTAAGATTCCTTCCATAGGACATTTTATGGGTAATGAACTAGATACATTACATACTTTTCCCCTCCAGACCTCTACAGAGTTTCTAGGTTAAAATGAGAAGAACAGAGTGAAAGGGAATCCTTGTTTAGCATCTCAAGTCTGTCCAGAATGGTGGAGTGGTCACTTGAATGGTTTCCATTCCTTGGTAAGAGAAAGGAATTAGCTGCCTGTGAGGGATCCCCCAAACTTTCCCTGCAATTTATACGAAGGCAGCACAGAAACAGGAGTTATGGCAATGCAACTTTGACCCCCAATTTATCTGATAAAATCAATTGGGTTTCAATTGCAGTAGTTTACGTGGCATATTAAAAGAGACATCACCATTAGCCCTGGATTTCCCCTGAAGTCTGTATGTATCCATCAATTAACCATATATTCTTATTAATGTTTTATGACAAGTGATTACACAATAAAGCATTGCATAAACACACTCGGTTAATGGTTACATTGTAATTCAGCAGAGGGTATGATGTAAATATCATACTCTTCAATAAATGAACAGGGGGAAACGAGCTCCAGGAGGTTGAATGGGTCACAGTGACTCAGCCCCTGTCACCCCTAAGCCATGGCTGATACTGGGGCTTGAGAATGTCATTGGCAAGAAGAGAAAACTCTACTGAAGAGTAGATAAGATACTTGAAGGAGCAAGAGACTAACGAGGGGCTTAAACAGCTGAAGATTTAAATACAGCTGTGGAAAACTGAAACATACTCACCTATGATTTTTTTTTTTAGAACCATATCAAATACCCCAAACACATAGCTATCACACATTTCCATGGCACCCAACAGCACCTACTATCATTACTGGCCACTTACCTTATGCCAGGCATTATTCCAACCATCTCCACACATTATTTCTCTTAATCCCCATGACAATCCTATAATATCCCAATTCTCATCTCAGGTATACAAAAGCCAGGAGCATAAAAGGTTATGCAACTCACCCCAATTCTCACAGCTGGTGGGCTGGCAGTGGAATTCTGTCTAAATTTTGACATTTTGGAGTGAGCTGCCCCAAGTGCCCTTCAGGGTCCTAGCAAAATGTTTCAAGTATTTTTCTGATGTTTCACTCCACTAATTACACAAGCAGCAAGATACCATCTATTGTTTGTTTAACCCTACCTCATTCCACCTCACCTCTACTTAGATACAATGAGTGGTCAGAGTTGAAATGAGATTGCTTTTGAACCTACATGTTTTATGATCTTTCGGAGGTTCTTGCTGCAGAGCTTCAGCATTTCCTCCTCAAAACCTTTTAACCACAGACTGGTGCTTCTTGTTGACAGTCCAATCTTCTTAGATCATGTTCTCCCACTGAGTAGGCCTTGCTCAATACTCTCGAAATTTCAGACCTTCCAAAGCTATGAACAACTTTCGACTGAGCAGTCTGCGACCTCATGTGAAACTCGAGTCATGGGAATTGGGAGAAATTAGTATTTCTATGGTAAAGTGAAAATGTCATGGCAATGAGATGACTTCTGATCCGAGTTTCCAAAGCATTGAATGAGTTTTTGTATATACTGATTACATTCTCGCTCAGGCAGGATTCCACTTGATGTTTTCATGGAATAGGTCTTTTCATGACTGCTACACACTGGCCTCTTGTTCTGCCCCAACTGCCCCCAAGTGGCTGCTTCGTGCTAAGAGAAACATTTTTCCTTCCATCTTCAGAATAAGGAGATGGTAGGCAGGAAGGGAAAAGAACTTGCACAGTGGCAGACTTGTACCAACTGGGCCACGCTAGCCGGAACAGGTATACAGCTGGGGAGGAGGCTGGCTGTGTATCTGATAAAAACAGGAGACAGTGAGGATGGAGGGGGAGTGTAAATGGCTTCCCAGTACAGTACTCTGCAAACACTCTTGAGCCCATTACTTTCTTTCTTTCCTCTCCTTTCGGCTTTTTGGTAGTTAATCAGAGACAGGAGTTTCACAGATTTTCCTGCCACAACTGGCCTCAAACCATGATCCTCAGATCTAAGCCTCCATGAGTAGATAGGATTTACAGGTGTAAGTCACCAGTGCCCAGAAACAGCACATTACCTTTGTACTGTGTGGCCTCATGAATCACTTTTCAACTCTGTGTAAGTGAAAGAGGTATCTTATTTCTCTTTTCCACCTTCAGGCTCCCTTCCTTACCTAGAGCTGAAATCAACACTCCAAAGTAGATGACTAAGGACAAGGCCAGAGGGTCAAACTTTGGGTTGCTGTTTAGCCTGTATTGCAGGTAGAAACCAGAAGAGCATAAAATGCTACCATGAAAAAGGTCAAAGGAGAAGACTTCTCTGACTCTGGAAAACCACCAGGTGAGGACAATTTTTAACCATGCAACTTTAAAATATAAATGACACACACACACAGAAAAAAATAGGATTTTTCATCTTAGATTGAGAGCAAAGGCTTGAGATACAGTATTTAGCATCTTGTTAAAATTAGGTCACAGTGTAATGAGAATAATTTTTGCTTTTCATTTGTGATTATATTGGAAAGAAAATGGTACAGGCACTGTGGGAAGATTTATACACTGTCAGGCCTGCAAGGCTAGGAAAAGAACATGAGTACAGGAAGTGGACCAAGTAGGAGGGGGTGGGGCTACAGCAAGGCATGGGGCCAAGCAGGGCCCATCACTTCACTTGGGCAGACTGTCAGGCCCTGTATTGTCAGACAGGCCATTAAAATGAAAGTTGGAAATGATGATTTTTATGTAAAACCTCCCAAATATTGATACGTTGCAACTAACTGCTATGTGTATATACAATGAAGTGGGCCAAACCAAACACATCTGTGGGCTGGATGTAGCTCAGGGAGTGCTGGTGTCTGACCTCAGTGACCACAGTGAGGTTTCTTAACCCTTGCACAGTTGACAGAAACAAGTGCTGGCATGTCCTCCCTGGAGTCAATTACACAGTGGCTGCTTGGTCAAAAGACCCTTTTATCAGAATTCTGTGGATTTTAGAGACAGGTCCAAGAAGCTGATGAGCTGCTTCCATTCATGATATCAGCTCCGTAGCTCCTATTGGGAGTGACAGAGATCCTGAGATCTCTAGGGAAAGTTAGAAAGGGAATACAATATTCAGGAGCTATAAATGACTAAAACACCATATTTAGCCAGGTGCCAGTGGTTCATACCTGTAATCCCAGCTATTCAGGAGGCCAAGATCTGAGGATTGTGACTTAAAGGTAGCCTAGGCTGGAAAGTTCATGAGACATTTATCTCCAATTAACCAGCAAAAATCTAAAAGTGGGGCTCAAGTGGTAGAGTGCCAGCCTTGAGCAAAAAAACAGACAGCACACAGGCTCTGAGTTCAAGCCCCAGTACTGGCATAAAACAAACAGATAAAAGACAACCAAAAAAAAAAAAACCCCATAGCTTTAGTTCTTTGCTGCTCTAGAGACAACTGAGCTGAAGAGATAGGTCATTGGGGTCTTTCAACTGCCAGCTCTACAAGACTGCTGGAAAAGTCCAGCTAGACAGAACGGATCCTAGTCCCCTTCTGATCTGACAACACATTATGAAACAGAGACGACAGCGTGAAAGCTGCCTGCCTGCCTATCTTCCTTATCATTCACCAGGCATCTTGCCATCCACCAGGCTTTCAGCTATCTTTCCAGATTGGAGCATTTCTAAACACAGCATGCACATGTGATTGGAAGGAAGAGGCTTTTATTTTAAAGTTCCTTGTCACTGGCTTGAAACTGACTATCTACTCAGTTTTACCATGGAAGAGATATCTGTAACATTAAAAAAAAAAAAGCGGAGTGGGGGGTGGGGGTGGGAAGGGCTGCGCGCTGGTGGCTCACACCTGTAATTCTACCTACTCAAGAGGCTAATATTCAGTGGATTGTGGTTCAAAACCAGCCTGATCAAAAAGTCCATGAAACTCTATCTGAAAAAAGTAAAAAGCTGGCTAGAAGCATGGCTCAAGTAGTAGAGCACTAGCCTAGCAAGTCTGAGGCTCTGAGTTCAAGCCCTGATAATGACCCCCCCCACCCCCTGCCCCAGAGGAGAGAGGGAAGGAAAAGATAAATGGATAAATGTTAAACTCCTCTTTCTACATTGGGAGATCTGACCTGGTGTGATTTGCTCTGGGTAGGGGAACTCTGTACTCACTAGCAGTGGCTCCTGTGTTAAATGCTGTTTTTATTCACTGGCATAAAAGAGTAAACACACCAAGTGCTGGTGGTTCACACCTGAAATCAAAGCTACTCAAGAGGCTGAGATGTTAGGATCACAGTTTGAAGCCAGCCTGTGCAGGAAAGTCCCTGAGACTCTTTATCTCCAATTAACCATCAGAAAATCACAAGTGGCCCTGTAGCTCAAAGTGGTAAAGTGCTAGCCTTGAGCAAAAGAGCTCTGGAAAAGCACCAAGGTCCCCAGTTCAAGCCCCACAACTGACAAAAAAGAATTAAAGGCACTGTATATACCATTTGCAGTATTAGGTGCCCCACGTGTACTAACTAACCTAAAACCCAATGATGAATGTACTGTCTCTACCCTCACTTTACATCTGTGGAAACTGAAGCACAGAGTGGCTAAGAACTGTGCCCAAGGTCAGAACAGTGACAGCTGGGACAAGAATTCAAACCTGGATGTTCTGGCTCCGGGCCTGTGTTCTTAGCCCTTATGCTAGATAACCTCCCAAAGTGAAGACTACATATCAAGGTAAAGGCTACAATTTGAGACTGGGCTGTTTACACTAAGAAAGCCTAAGAATTTCTGTTCTGGTGATCAGTGGAAAGGAATTTGCTACTTTCCCATTTTATGTAGTAGGCTTCTTAAAGCAATTATGCACTCAGGAAAAAGATCTAAGAGATTTCAATGTACACCCATTTGGTTCAAATATTTGTTACAGTGAAGCTGCATCACATTATGATACACTCATAATATGGTATCGAAGAGGGGCAGAGTAAGAGAAAAAGAAAGACACACAGACACAGAAAGGTTTAAGCTGGGCCACAGGATCACACAAGGCTAGTAGCATGAAAGGTAGAAAGAGATGTGGTTTCTACACGCTTATAACCAACCCATGGTCCTCATTTCTTGGCTACAGGCCTTAAATGGGGCTTCCCAGTCAACCTAAGGTAGAACCCTCTGAGAACATTTTAATAATAGAACTTAAACCTGTAATGTAACTGATAATGGCTTGTCATTGTTTTCATAGCTTTTATTAACTGATGGCTCTCCACTAGGTTCTATGAAGCAGGGATCAAGTAAGTGCTAACCATGACTGAGCAAACTGATACAAAGTTTACACGTGGAAGGATTACTCTATACTTTCATCAGCAAGAATTATACTGCGTACAGGCACAGGTTTCTAAACTCTCAAACTAGGTAAACATTTCCCTTCATTTATTCAGTTATTTTCTAACTATATACCTCTTGAATGATCTCATCCACTCCCCAGCAGTCCAGGTCAACAATGCCCCAATCTGCCTACTGCTTCCACCCCTTTCCTGAGCTACAAGTCTGATATTCTAACAGTCTTCCAGACATCTCAATCTGAAGTAGGCAAATTGAGCTTAACAATTCCTGAACAAAGATTTCCCTTCGCTCTCCTTTAGCCTCGACTTCCTCCCCTTTTATTTATTTAAAGTAGCTTAAAGGGGAGCTTTGCTGTCTGACAAGCCCGTTTTCAAATCTTGGGAGATATTGACTGGTCATATGACTTTGGGCTGCTCAGAGTTTAGGTTTCGACGACAGTAAAATGGCAAGGATACTAACTACTTACCCCATAGGGTTGTCATAATGATGAAATCAAATATGTATAAAATCCTTAGCTTAGTGCCAGGTATATAATTTCAGCCTGCAGTAAAAGTACCTTTCATTATTCTCTGTCTCAGTTAATTCAGTATCTTTGTCACTTATCGTCCTAAAATGGAAAAGTTAAAGCCTTCTTTTACTTCTGAAGTTCCTCTGTCCCCTAAAACCTCTAGACAGCCATGTTTTATCAACTCAAGCCTGGATCTTCACTACCTTCACTGCCTTCATTCACACGGCCCTCAGTCTTCTAAACCACGTTAACCATTTGTTAGCTGATCTTATTCCATATCTCTCTATACTTTAGCTTATATATCAGGGGGACACAAAAGTCACCTTTTCTAAAATCTTATTGATCCTAGCATCCCTCTACCTATGAACCTTCATGAGCTTCCATAGGTCAAAATCCGTATCTATACCTACTAACAATGGGGTGTCAACTATCACTAACTATACTACACTAAATATCCTGCCAGAACTTTTATTAATAAAAAAATTGGGGGGGCATGCAAGGGTTTGAACATAAGACCTCATATTTGCTAGGCAGGTACCTGCTACTGGAGCCATTTCAACAGCTTTGCTAGGACCTTTATTATTCTTTTAATCACCACAACAATCCTACTGAGGTGAATGCAAATATCTTGTCTTATATAAAATGAAGACAAGCCTGTCAATGGCTCACACCTGCAATCCTAGCTACTCAGAAGGCTGAGATGTGAGGATTGTGGTTCAATGCCAACCTGGGCTGAAAAGTCCCTGGGAGACTCTTATCTCCAACTAACCACTCAAAACCAGGAAGTGGTGCTGTGGCTCAAAGTGGTAGAGCACTAGCCTTGAGCAAGAAAGCTCAGGACAGTGCCCAGACTCTGAGTTCAAACCCCACAAGTGACGACTGCCCCCTCTTCCCCCCCAAAAAATAAGGGCAATTATTAGCTACAAGTGCTAGTTCAATAACATGCCCATGACTTTATCAGTTTGAGAATGGAATTTGCAAACATGTTAGACTTAAGCCTGTGCAGCTCTCAGTAAAATGAATTCCTCTTTGATGTAGACGATCAACTCTAAAGTAAAAAAGTAGAAAAGTCAAAGGATAAAAATCTCATAAAAGGCACAGTCAAAATGACAATCTTGTTATAAAGGTCAAACACAGCAGGACTTCTTTTAGCACTGAAAGAATGTTGCTTCTTTGCCCAAGACAAGAAGTAGTTGATGTGTTTTCTGGCCATGTTACAGAAAAGAATTATGTTAAAACACTACAGCACACTTGATGCAAAGAAATATTTTTTAGCTTTTTTTGTTTTTACTAATATGTATTAGTTATATGTAAGGGTTTCATCGTGATGTTTCCATTCATGTACACTATGTCTCCCGATCATACTCACCCCTCTATCACTCTTCTCATCCCTCTTCTTCTCTTTCTTAAAACAATTCAACAAGACTCAGATGCAATGAAATCTTACACTGAGAGCATTAGAGGACGGAATGGCAGGCTGACGGCACTCATGACCTGTTTCAGTGTGGGAATGTTGGACAGGTAAAATCACCTACACTATGCACACATTTTTCTATCCATTTTATTCTCTTTCCATCTTTGCTGGGTACATACAAGTTGTTTACAGCAACTGGGATCTCTGGCTGAGATTAGATATAATGCATTCTAAGTATTTATAAATTACCTGCCTCTGCCACCCATCTATATTTTTGGCACCAAACACTGTCCTTTGCAAGTATTAGGCAGCTAATTTATAAAATGGATACTTCCTACAGTTTAGCCTTTTAAGTAGTCATCAAAAATTTTAAGATTATTGAGTCATTATTTGGTCCCAAAAAAGAATTAACTTATTTTCAACAAGACTTCTGTCTGTCCTTCATATTTGGAACTGTGGTTTGGTCTTGAACAAGTAAACCACCTTTGAAGCTGTCCATTCACTTCTGAACAACAGCTTGCAGAGTAAGGAGTTGGGACAGTTCCCACAGGCTCCTCTGAGTCAAAGCTGAACTGCAGGTTTATGGGTGGAGGCAGCTGCTCTGTAAGCTGCCTCATCTTTTGGTCTAGTGTGGTCAGAAACAGGAAACTGAACCTTGAGTATTTTGGCCTTTGATTCTATTCTGCCCTTTAAAAACATTCAGCGACACTGGGGGGTTTTAAATGTGGGAAAAATGAGTTCATTCAAAGTGTCCATTTGAAAATCAGAAGTGTGGGAATTTTGAAGTAGTTTGGACACTTTGTACCTGCTTCAGAAAAAATATCTGAGGGGTGTATGTTGTATGCTTAGATTGATCCTGGTTTGCACAGTCCTCATTCAGCAGTTTTTACTGGTTCTCAAGTACTGCCTTACCAAGTGGTAAAGAGTCTAAAATTAGTCTTTTTTTTTTTTTTTCTTTTGGTTGGTTGTGGGGCTTGAATTCTGGGCCTGGGCGCTGTCTTCAGCTCTTCAGCTCAAGGTGAAGTGTTCTACCACTTGAGCCATAGTGCCACTTCCAGTTTTTTGGTGGTTTATTGGAGATAAGAGTCTCACTGAGTTTCCTGCCTGGGCTGGCTTTGAACTGTGATCCTTAGATCTCAACCTCCGGAGTAGCTAGGATTACAGGTAAAGGGTACCGATGCCCGGATCTGAAATGAGTCTTGTTATGCCCACTCTGGTGTCCAGCACATCCTCTTTGCCCACTAAGTTATGGCATGACGTCACAAAGTCACACAGCTCTAGTTCTTGCACTGCCCTGAAAGCTCCTGAATTCCCTCTCATCTCAGTTGCCTTCCTGGGACAGTGCTATTTTTCTCATTCGAATGTGCTTGTTCTTAAGTCAGATGATCCAGGTCAGAAACTTAGCATGCACAGTGCCTACCTATTTCAAAACCTCAACAATAGTTACTATCATTTTCTCTGCAATTTCTACTCCACAGTGACCTCCAGAAAAAAGTCAAAGTCCTTCCTTTGGCCTATGGGGTCCTGGGTCACCTGACTCTTGTTAGTTCTGACCCCATCTCCTACTTCCCTTTCCATCACTCTTTCCAAGGGGATTTTCTGGTCACTTCTGGAATGTGCCAAGGTAACTCCCACACCAGGGTCGTTGCACAAACTGATTCCTCTAATTTATTCCCAATGTTTCCAACAGTGTCTAACATATACAAGACATATAATACACAAGCACAGTGACCAGTATGAGAAACTAGTATCTTGGGAGAACTGGGGCTGAGCTTTGGAAATGTCCTGGTATCTTTCTTAGGCTCCTTTGGAAGGAAGTAGTGCTCACACTGTCTCCATCACAGGGTAGCAGGATAGAATAAGCTACTATTATTATTCCTTATCTTAGAGAAGAAAACCAAGCATGGAAAGGTAAGCTTGCTGACAGCCACAAAGCTAGTAACTGATCTAACTGGCAGGGAAGCCACTGCCTCCCCAGGTCTTGTTGGAAGGCTGATGACTGGTGCAATCAGTTAGCTTTCAGAGAGTACAATCCTCTCTACAAGGCAGGTGACTTTCCTCAGCAACTTTTCCATAGGCCACTGGGGTTCTAGCTCATTCCCTAGGCAACCCTGCCAAGTAGTGACAGACGAGATCATGTGAAATGGTCACAAAGACTGTTCACTCCAGGGACAAAAAGGCATGACCAAAATGTTCTATTTCTTTGAAGTTATATTTCACAAAACCAGCTAACCATTGTGACACAGAAATTGTGATAAGTTTGGAAATAAACAAATCAGGTAACACATTATTTGGAGCTGTGGTGACTGCTGGTTAGGCAATTTTCAAGCTGCATGACAGTCTCTTGCCCTAAGTTAAAAGTTCTTCAACTGGTCCCAGTGAAGTTAATGGCCTCCAATTCTCATTAAATAAATGCAATAAAGGAGTAATTCTATTTTTCCTTAGGGGGCATCCCTAGTTTTCAAAAGGCAACCTGTTGACAAAGTAACTCCTGTGAAAGCAGTTAAGAAACTGTGATATGAAGCGTGTATCAACTAGAATATTTATAACCTCCTGAGCTCCACTGTGTACAGATTTGAAAATGCAAAATGTTTGCTGGGGATACTATAAATATTTTAAAGGTTCACTTTCAGAATGGTTCACTGGGTCACAGCCAAGGAGCTGTGAGATGTAGGCGAAGTGGTGCATTCCTTTTCAGTGGCATCAGCCAGTCAGGAAATGTGCTACCTTGGGAATATATGCAGATGGGTAAGTCAACAATAGATGGGGACAATAATACATTTTAATACGTGAGAAGCAACTGTTATGAGGCTATGGAATTGGACTTATCACCCTTGACACAAGGCCATCCATGCTGACTAACATTGAACTGAGTTGTACAGTTAGCAAGATTAACTTTTAAAAGCCACCTTGCTTATTCTGAAACAGTAATGACATGAGTTTCATTGGTGACAACAAACCACATACCACAATGTATTCAAATGAATCAGA
This sequence comes from Dipodomys ordii, assembly GCF_000151885.1. Taxonomy (NCBI): domain Eukaryota; kingdom Metazoa; phylum Chordata; class Mammalia; order Rodentia; family Heteromyidae; genus Dipodomys; species Dipodomys ordii. The sequence goes on along the minus strand of NW_012267298.1, from coordinate 485,935 downwards.
AATTCCGGGTGGAGCATAACTTTCAAAGAAAAAAAAACACAAAAATCAAAACCCAAAAGAAACCCATGAATGGACCCAGTGAGTGTATAATCGACACAAAGAACCCTTGGTCACCTTCCGTGATACTCCATTTAATTCTTGTAATAGTCCTGCTCACTTTTATCCATGAGGAAACTACAGTGAAGATAGTCTGAGTGAATTCCCCACATTGCCTGGCTAATAAGGTGCAGCCCCAGAACCAAAAGCTTTGGCTATAGATCCCCAGAGTCAAGCATCAGCCAGGCCACCTGATTTCAAATTTTAGCTCCCACAGTTACTGGTTCCAGACGTTGAGCAAGTTTCTTAATTCTATCTCGGTTTCCTCATTGGTGCAATGGGGATACAAGCAGCCTCAGAAGGCTGTGGTCAGAACGAATGAGGTAATTTATATAAAAGTGCTTGCAACAGTGCCTGGCATGCTGTCAATGCTATTTTTGCAATTATCTGACTTCAAAGTCCATGCTTGTTTTTCCACATCAAGGGTTAACGTTATGAAACATACATATTTATATTGATATGTTTCATAATTGCTTTGTCTATTGGAAATAATCAATAAATGTTTGGTAATTATGATATTCCATCCTTAGTTTTTACTGTGTCTCATTCTGGAAGGAAAAACCAGTAATGAACACAAAGTATGTACGAATCTAGGAAATCATTTCCACCATTCAGAAAGACCTGAAAATGAGATGTGGTGCTTGTACCAGAGGTGTCTCTACAAAAGGAGCCACTCAGTGGAGACGATGAGAGAGAATTACCTTCTGACCTTAGTGGGAGAAGCGGGGTGGCCCACACTCCGGGGACTCGGTTTATTCTGGAGAAAATGTCTGAGCTATATTCTGTTGTTTTTTCCCTGTTTAAGAAACTTTTTAAAAAAATATTTTTTAAAATGGTTATTATAAAGGTGATACACAGAGGTGTTACAGCCACAAAAATCAGGTAATGAGCACATTTCCTTTTGGACAATGACACTCCCTCCCTTGCTCTCTCCCATTTTTTCATTCAGAATTTTTTTTTTAATTAAAGCAAGAATTTTATAATCTGAACTATTTTTGTTTTAGGTAACAGAATTAATACCCTAAGCTGGTTCACAGTAAAGAATTACAAAATTAAAACAAGGAATGTTTTAAATTGTTAACTTTTGCTGACAATTCCTTTTTTAGGATGGATAAAACATGAATTTGTTTTTATTTTACTGCTTTTAATACTTCTTTTTTAAAAAATTTAAATCAAGTAATCTAGGATTGACACTGTTTGCTAGACCTGGCCGTGTATTTTTACAGAAACACAGTTTCTGTTGCATTACACTTAGGCACTCACTCCCTTTAGCTGGAGAACCTGAAGGTAGAAGCAAAAGCTGTTAAAAATATATACATGTGTCTGAGTGTGAGAGAACTGTCCATTCATTCATTCATTCTAGGATATCTCATAGTAGAATGGCCCGCAAAAGTGATTATAATAACTTAAATTGATAAGTGTCTGTCAATGACTTAATGTTTCCAACAAAACAGAAAATAATTCCAAAATTTCTATACAAAGTGAGAAAGAAAATCAGCATAATTATCATTCTTTTCCTTTTATTCCATTTTGTAATTGAAGAGAACAAATAAAATCTCTGATCCATTACTTTTTCAGTACTGGGGCTTGAACTCAGGGCCTTATGAGCTGCACTGGTTGTTCAGTTGAAGCTCTATCACTGGAGCTATGCCGCTAGCATGGCATTTTAGAAATAGAATTTCAAGGAGTTTTCCACCCGTGGTTGCTTCAAAACACAATTCTCCAGATCTTAGCCTTCTGAGTAGCTTGGATTACAAGTGTAAACCACTGGCGCCCAGCTCTGATCCATTTTTTGTTCCATGAAAGTGTATCTTGATCATTTTCTTACAGGAATAAGAAGACTTGAGTTTGTTCCTCATCTGTAGTTTTCATCTCATGTTTGTAAGAACATGAAGGAGGGAAAGGAAATCTAACAAACTTTTGTAAAGAATTACCAACAACATAGTGCTACTATAGCAAACGTCTATGAGTTTGCTTCCCTATTTGGGTATGTGTTCCCATTCATACATTCCTTCATATCTTCTCCCAGTTTCCCTTAGGCCTCCTTCCTTCATTTCTATTATATGATGGAAAGGACATAGTATTCATTAAATATGCCATGTCCACAGAAGAGTGAAGGCTGTGAGCTCCGATACAGCAAGCACTAATTTTCAGTAAGTCTCAGTTTGTAAAATGGAAATGAACCAGTACCTAGTACAGAGGGCATATTATGGGAAAAATTAACTGAGACAATTTATACAATGCAAGGCTACTAGCATAATGCCTAACCCACAGTAAGTGTTCAGCCAAGTGCTAGCTATCATTATTATTTTATTTTTACTATAGGGCTGATCATCTGCAAAAACAGGAACCTAAACTATAATTCCTACTGATCAATCAGTGAATATCATTTAGCTCCTAATAGTTCTGAAGGCACAAGGCTCAGGATTTTCAGCAACTCAGGAGCTTCAGTAGAGGCAATAATTACTACTGGGTCATGATTGGTTAAGTTTCATCCACAGTATTTTAGTTAATGTAATCCTCAAGACAGAATCCACTGAAGTCAAAAAACAAACACAAAAATTCAGCTTTATAATTATATAAATACAGCTGTGGCTTCCCTTTACTTTGGAGCAGACAAAACTCAAGCTCTGCATATAAACTTAGTGATCCCTTCTAGCCAATCCCCAGTGGAGCCACATAAGCCTATAGTCAAGTGAAGGAATGAGGCACAGAGCCTATGATGCCATACCATACAGGGATGAATAATCCACTCTCTTTTTCCTTTCCTTCTTTGTCCTTCTCCAGCCTTCTCTGAAGGACAAGAGTTCACAGCCCACTGGGGAGCTTGGACCTCTATGTGCCTCACACCATGGGTCAGAGATGACCAGGTTACTGTTGTCCCTGTGCTGTGACAGTTTACTGAGGGATCCTAAGACTCTTTCTGAAGAATGCATTTCAGTTCATCTTTTCCTTATCAAATGGACTTTCTTTCCCCACTGTTTCCATATATGTAGCAGATGAAATCAAGATGGCAAAACTCTGAAAGGTACCTTCCAAACCCCATGTCATTTTCCTTCTTTAATAGAAACACAAAGATACCTAGACTAGGAGCTCCAAAAGGTTAAGTACAACTGGTATACAAAACAGCTGAGAAGCAGAAGCAGAGGGTTGAAAATGGCAGTGCTGTTACTGGAAACAAGGCAAACAGTCAAAAAGGTTCTTTTCCTCCTCTGCAGCCAAAACCTGATGTCATCCCAGCAAGATGACACTACTCAAGAAAGCCCAGCCTATTTTAAGCAGTTTCAGGTGACACATAATTGGCCCACAGTAAGACATAGACTGATGGATCACAGAGGAGAAAAAGTTCAGTGTGTTGTGAACCACCTCTAATCTTTTTTTTTTCCACCTCTAATCTTGACAGATAAAACCAGAAGAGACATGCATCTCCATTTTCAAGTGTTTGCTGGGTGACATCACACTGAGGACTTAACCAAAGTACGGTCTGGATTAGCCAGTAAATGTCATGTAATAGTACTTGATATCGACTCAGATAAAGGCCCCAGAACACTGTGAATGAATTCATACTGCAAAACATTTCCTTCCCAGAGAAGTATATAATCTTAACTTTAAGTCATTTTACTTTGTTGTTGTTGTTTTTTCAAATATAACTCCAAACCCATAAATGATACTCATTATTGATGATACTCATCAATACTCTAGTATTGATCTATGGTTTCCTTTTAGGTAGTCGATTCAGTTTCCTTATGAAAGTATACGATTGAATCTGTTGCCCTAGATTAGTAAATATTACAATATTCATCAGGGAAATGCAAATCAACATGAGACACCACTTCACGACCACTAGGATGGCTAGTCTAAAAGACAGAATAACAATTGTTGACGAGAATGTGGAACAATTGGAACCCTCATACATTGCTGGTGGGAATGTAATAGGATGCAGTCGCTTTGGACAACAGTCTGGCAGTTCCTAAAAAGGATAAACATAAAGTTACCACATGACCCAGCAATTACACTTGCAGATCATCAATACCACAAGAAAGAAAAATGAAAACGCATGTCCACTTATGCGTCCAGGTCCACAGCAGCATTATTCATAACAGCCAAAAGATGGAAACAAGCCAAACAACCATCAACAGATTAGTGAGCGAATAAAATACAATACAGCCATACAATGGAATGTTACTTGACATTTAAAAGGAATGAAATACTGACACATGCTATGGACACAGATGAACCTTGAAAACATTATGCGGAGCAAACTGAGCCAGTCAAAAAACCCAAAAAGCCACATGTGTATACTTGTATGAGATATCCCCAACAACAAATCTATAGAGACAGAAAGAGTGGTAGCTATCTAGAGCTGGGGGAGCTTGAGAGAAAATAGGAAGGGAATGCTACTTGATAATATTGTTTCTTTCTGAAAATGCTATAAAATTGTGGTGATGGTTTCACAGCTCTGTGAATATACAAAAAAAGAAAAAAAATCCAGCGCCCTGTATTCTTTAAACAGGTGAACCGTGTCAGGTGTGGCAGTACATGCCTGCAATCCCAGCTATGAGGCAGGAGGATCACAAGTTTTTTTGTTTTTGTTTGTGTTTATGGGACTTGAACTCAGGACCTGGGCACTATTCATGAGCTCTTCTGCTCAAGGCTATTGCTCTACCACAGCTCCAGTTCCAGTTTTTGAGTGGTTAACTGGAGATAAAAGTCTCATGGGAACTTTTTTGCCCAGGATGGCTTTGAACCACGATCCTCAGATCTTAGCCAAGTAGCTAGGATTACAAGCGTGAGCCATCAGAGTCTGGTAAGGATCACAAGTTTAAGACAGCCTAGGCAGTGAGACGCTACTTTAAAAATAAAATACAGCCGGGCACCAGTGGCTCACACCAGTAAGTAATCCTAGCTACTCAGGAGGCTTAGATCTGAGGGTTGCGGTACAAAGCCAGCCCGGGCAGGTAAGTCCGTGAGACTCATCTCCAATAAACCATCAGAAAATCAGAAGTGGTGCTGTGGCTCAAGTGGTAGAGCACTAGCCTTCAGCTGAAGAGCTGAGGGACAGCGCCCAGGCCCAGAGTTCAAGTTCTATGACCAACCAAAACTAAATAAATAAATAAAATACAAACAAAAGGGTGGGAGTCATGGCTCAAGTGGAAGAGTGCCAGTCTTCTATGGATGAACTCCTAAATTTAATTCCCAGTACTGTAAAAAAAGCAAATGAAAACAAAAACAAAAAAACAATAAAACCCTTTCCTTATGTTTCCTATTAGCTTCTTAAATTTGTATCTTAATAGTTGCAGACAACAAAACTATTCATATCCTCTTCTTCCTGGATCCATAACTGCACCTTATAGGTGTATGTGGTCCTGGACTCAATCCTGGTCCATGACACATGGAGTAATATGTGTTTCTTGTTCTAGACCTGGTCCAACCTCACACTTGCCCCATGGACCACCATCAATGGAGTGGACTCAGAATGACTGAGACACAGAAGGTGCCTGGATCCCTGAATGACCTTGTGGAAAAGACACTCTCTTATCTACAGTTAACCTCACACAGGGAAAACCTATAGTAACAAACCACTGGGGTTTGCAGTTGTTTATATATAAGTTCCTGTTAGTTATTCTAATTAATAAAGCTAGGGGGAAAAGCTGCGCTAATTATTGTTTAGCAGATCTGGCTGGCTTCCAGAATAGTTCTCTTTGTTAGACATTGGCAACAAGTATACTAACTCTGGAAAAGTACATTTCCTAGATTTCTTGTCTTCTGGTATGTAAGCTTACAGTCATCAAGTTTCCTGGAGACTATCTTTCCATCATATTGCCAAAATTCATCTTGATGTGTCATCTGCTCCTATCTGATTCTGTTTTAGAGAAGGTGTCTTTCCCATTGTGTTATGTGTAATCTTAATCCAAATCTCTCTGTAGAATTGGCTAAAGTGTATCTCCTATTATATACTTAATCATTTAACATCAATGAAGAACTGCTTTCTAATTACATCAAGCCCTGTGCCAGGAATATACAAACTTAGAACTGCAAGATAAAAATGAAAATACATCAGCCAACATTAATGAAATGTATATAATTTTATTCAAGGCTGGTGTTCTGCCACTTGAGCCACAGCTCAAGCTTATTTTGCTGGCTAATTGGAGGCAAGAGTCTTATAGACTTCTCTGCCTAGGCTGGCTTCAAACTGTGATCCTTACATTTCAGATTCCTGCACACCTATGATTATAGGCATGTCACCAGTACCAGGTTACCTAGGGTAATTACCTTCTGGAAGTTTCTGGTCTAGTTTGCTAATCTCCCCTTTCTCTCTCTCCCCTTTTTAAACTTTCTAGGCATGCACTGTATTTATAGCTTAGTATCTGCTCATATGTTTATGGATTGCTTATATTGCCAGATTAATTCCTGTGAAGGCAGTGCTCATTTACTTTTTGCTCGCCCAATGAATATTCATTAATTGCCTACTGTCAGGCACTGCTCCATATACTATGAATGAAACATAAATCTGAATATGTGGTATCTGGCTTCAAGGTACTCAGAGTTTAGTTGAAGGAAACGGCAACAATCCTATTGATAACATATGCTGGATAAATTCTACTAACACTGCATTTTTTTCATTTCATTCTTTCCTGGTATTTGGCTATGGTACAGGTAGTCTATCTAGTTCATGATGGCCATCCTAAGAATTGACTCTTCTGTATGCAGATGCTACAGTGACTACATTTCTAACATATGGCTCTGTCTTCTTGCTCACCATTTCCTGGAGCATAGTAGATTTCCAACTTATGCTACATCAACCAACTTTTCTGTTCTAAGAGGCTGGAATTGGAACTGAGAGCTTCTACCCCAGTCTGCTCTATTCAGCTGGATTGAAAGAGGACACATAACCTATAAACATAACCTATAAGTCCAGATGGCCAGGGAGACTGAGAAAGCTAATCTACCCAGAAAAAATAGAGATTAAGAAGGCTGAAGAGTTCCACTTTGATTCTAGTTCCTTTTTCATGTGACACTCCACTTCTTGTTTAAAAGTTTAAATTATTTAAAATTTATTTTAAAATATTTATTTAAAATTTTATTTAAAAGTTTTCAATTAATGAACTTAAATTTTTTTTGGTGAAAGCTACTTTGCATATCTTTTGCTTTGAATTATGTCTTTATGACATTTGTTATTAATGTGAATATTTGTAGATTCTACTCAATCTCATTCATTTTGATAGAATAAGACGTATGGGATACTAGGAGAAAAACGTAAGTTTTTTCTATGTCATAATCTATGCATCTGTTGGATTTCAATATTTAGGGATTTTATTGCTGCTTCTCAGGTGCTTCCCTGGAGGTTTCCCATTTTCCTCACTGGTATTTTTATTATACAGACTCATTTCCATTCAAAAGCAGAACATCAAAACCCAGCATTCTTTAGCTCTACAAAAAACACTATTAGATTTGTACACCAGGCTTTTGTGGCTAGTTAACATTCAGGACAGAAAATAATTCTTCTTATAAACATTAATGGTGTATTTGTACTCACAAACAAAAAGGCTTTATAAGGAATGCTTTGAATAAAGCCCAGTAATTGATCAGCTATTCTGATTAATAACCGTTAGCTGGATATACAAGGAATTTGAATTCACCTAAATAAAATACATGGCTATGGTCCTTCTCAAGAAAGGAAACTTATATTCAAGGGGCAAGAGAGAGGGAGGAGACATGTTCTAGAGATTTTAATAACAGCACACCCACAAACATCTGCTACTTTAATTCCTTCATTATTCTTCAAACATTTAGTAAGCAGAGCTGTGTCAGGCACTGCGGATGTAAGAGGAGTACAATTTGGTCTCTTCCCTGAATGAGCTTGCAGTTAACTGGGGAAGTCAGACAAGGAACCAGGAGACCACCGCACCCTCTGATAAGTGCCATGCGGGAGACACCAGCTTGGATGAGAGGCATCAAACCTACTCTGAGGTGAGTTATGAGCTGAGTGTGAGAGGATGAGCAGGCGCAGACAGACTGAGTAAAGACAGAAGGGTGTGGTTGGAAGACAGTTCTTACATGCTAATATCTAGTTGTCCTCAAACAGCTGCATCACGAACAAGACACTTTAGATAAATGTCTATATTTTCTTCTGAAGCTTTCATTTCCAATGCTTTTCACATGTTGAAAAACAAAGATTAATTAAAGAGAGGAATAAAAGTCTTAAAGCCTGCTTAACCTAGTGGGCACATAGATGTATAATGTTTGGAGAAGAGAAAGAAGCGCTCAAATTCACACACACACACAAAGCGCTCAAACACACACACACACACACACACACACACACACACACACACACACACACACACGAAAAATAAGGCCTAAAGTAAGTCTTTATGAATGAAGATGAGCTCACTCTAACCACGATCAAGTTGATTAGCTTTTCAGATACAGAAAAGAACGTGATTTATATGGCTGCGAGGAAAAAGACCACAGCATAGTGAGAGAAAAGGTTTCAGAAATATCTAACAGGCAAAATATCCCAGTTGTGATTACTGTGAGTGGACAAATGGCCGGACTAATTATCACTGCAGGTTTTCTCCTTAAGCTAATAACCTATTAACTGAAGTGGGGTTTGCAGGAGGTTTCAGAAGAAAAAGGTCATGATGACACTGAAGTACTCCTGTTGCACCCCAATGGGCAGAAGCAATAAGGTCAGGATGATGGCTAGGGACCTCATTCACAGATAAAGGGCTGAAGCCATGGTAGCAAGTGAAATGACACAGGGGAGTTGGTATGAAGGACAACAGGGAAGCAAGAGACTAATTTCATTTTGACAGGAGCCGAGAAGGAGCCCAGAAGAGATCAAAGAAAGATCTCCCAGAAGAAATGAAGACCTGGGTTCTGAGGCTCTGAGAACATTAGCTGGGCGAGGCGGTATACTTGGGTTGCCTCAGCTCCTGGGAAGATTGAGGCAGGAACATCACTCGAGTCCACAAGTTGAAGGCCTATCTGGGCAACAGGGTAACACCCTGTTTCAACAGACAGTACTGAAAAACTTAGATGAAGAGGTTTAAAAAAATATGGAGTAAGAATTGGGTAGCATGCAGGTCCCTGTGACATTTCCCAGAGAGGTCTTCCTGAATGGTAGGAGGCGTGAATGGGAGTGAGCAAGTGAGGAAAAGGTCTCTTTCTAAAGGGAAAGACTTGAGCAGGTTTGCGGCCCGAGAGGAAGGCCAGCAGAGACAAATGATACTCTGAGAAACATAACTGAAGGACAAGGTCCTTAAGAGAAGACTGTCCTAGTTAGGTCACCCACTGAAACCAAGTTTAACTCCCTCCCTCCCTCTGGCCAGAAGAGATGCCAAGGAGTGTGTTCCAAGATCAGGCACCATGGAAAGCGGTAACAAGAACAAGGCCAGGTGACAGGAGTTACACCGGAGGTGCTGAAATTACTAATTATTATGAGTTCTGAAGGTTTCATACATGTCTGGAAAATGCCACAGAAAAAGCATCTCCCAAGTCCTGGAATGAACAATCAAACAGTCCCTTGGCTGAGAGGATTACCATCACCATGCAAACATGAGTTTCCTAGGATGAAAAAGAATCAGAGGGCATTTGAGCTTTGTTAAAAATTAAGCACTGGTTTTGGGCTATTTCTTTATGGAACTGCTCCACCTTTATAAAATGAAGAGAAGTTCTGCTACAGCCATGCTTAAGCAAATTTATAGACATGATATTACCTTGTAAACAGAGGCTTGATGTAAATAGTGTGTGACTAGTGTGAAAATCTGGGAGTCCGCTTGCTGAATAATTTGTTAGCACTGGTAAAACTACCAATGTAGAAGGAAGTGTGCAATTAAGTACTGACCATCAGTGCTCATGGATGATTACTTCCTCTTGATTTTCTGGTAACCATGTGATCTTGAAAGGACTAGGTGTTTAGGTGCTAAGAGTAGACTGAAAATTAGGCACTGGAAGGTGGGAAACAAGTGCTGCTACTTGCACTGTCTTTTGGGGTAGTAGATGGCAACAGAGATAGTAGGAACAAGACTCTAATAGATCTTAATGGTTAAGGACTCTGGTTTTTGGTCACAACAAATGAGTTGAAATTATGGCTCAATCACCTAGTTATGCATATACCCTTGGACAAATCTACCTCACTGACCTTCAGTTTCTTCATCTATCAAGTTAGACGTAACATATATCCTTGGAATGTTGTAATTATCAAATATACCTATGTGTGTGCGTCTATGCATCTGTGTGCACACAAATACATTTATGAAGAATTCCTGGAGGGCTGGGAAGTTGGCTCAGTGGTAGAGCGCTTGCCTTGCATGCATGAGGCCGTAGGTTCGATTCCTCAGCACCACATAAGCAGGAAAACAAAAAGCCGGAAGTGGCGCTGTGGCTCAAGGAATAGACTACTCCAGTTTGATCATGTCTCTGAAAGTCTGTGTTTGAAAGTTAATCCTCAATGTAACAATACTGAAAGGTAAGAGATTTAAGAAGTTCTTAAAGAATGAGGGCTCTGACCTCATGAATAGATTAATATCATTGTCATGGGAATGGATGAGTCACTGAGAATGGGTTGTCACAAAAATGAATTTGGTCTCCTGCTTTCCTGCTTTTCTCCTTTTGGCCATGGGATGACCCAACATAAAGACCTTTGCCAGATGATGCAACTTTGACATTGACTTCCCAGGGCTGAAAACTTCAGAAACAAATTTCTTCATAAATTAACCAGTTTGTGGTATTCTGTGACAGCAACACAAACTGGACATGACAGATGTTGAGTACTGTTAACTCAAGTGCTATGAAAGTCAATGACAAAGAAAAAGAAAAACAATCCATCTCTAGTCTATTTAATGTGATGAAGACTTCCTATAAAGTGCCACTGTGTCAAAAACAATGTATTTTTACTCTCCCTCACTCTGGTATGCTCCCTCTCTCCATCTGGCAGAAGGTAAGGGACCAGTTACATTTCACGTTTGCTAGCAAAGACTGCTTAAAGCAAACATCTGTTGCCTTTCAGAGCAAGCCCTATCATTTTAGACCTATCATTTAGACCCCTTCAGATCTAGTTCAATTGATACTTTGTAGTACAGCACAGAAGTACATTTGACTCAAATTCCAACTATTCTTAGAATCCTTTTCACACTGCATGGTTCAAGCAGATGCAAGGCCAGCTGTTGCTATTCTTTCCTAGAATCTCACTGAGATGTAGATCTCAATAAGAGTTTTAAAAATAAACCACCCAGGTTTTATCTCTGTGTCAATTAGCACATTAGCTATAAAAAGAATGCTGTATAAATTAAGATGTCTTTCCACAAGCGCTGAGAGGGCAATAGAGTTTTCACTGTTTAATCAATATATTTTCATTTGGCTGTATTATTTTTTCACAAAATAAAAATAATTATAACATCATATATATAAATAATAAATAATATAATAAATAATGATAACTATGATAACATACTCTTGGTTGTTGTTACAGTTACTCTAATGTTACCACAGAGTGATATAGTGAGTGATCTTTAGCATCAAATTTATGTAACTTAGTTTAGCCTGATGCAAATTTCCTACCCACATCATTCCCTTTCATAAGGTTTAAAGATACTGAGACAAACTGGAATGCTATGTCTTCCAAATATGGGAGGTCAGAGAAACTGTTGAATTACCCAAATACGACTGAGCTGGTATTGAGGTGGGGAAAGCGAGTATGCAGTCCTAGGTACAGATAAACTGCTCTCCTTCTGCCACCTCATTTCAGAGACAAGGGCTTCTAATGGACTGGGTAGTCTTAAAAGATCAAGGCTCTAGAGAATCATCAGAAGTGAGCATAGGGGAGCTCGGTGTCAGTACCTCACCCTCATTGTAAGCTGCAACTGGAAGTCTTTTAGTGCAAGGGTAACAAGGAGTTGCAAGAACTGAGGTTATCTTTCTTCTTCTTCTTTCTTCTTTCCTCCTCCTCGTCCTCCTCCTCCACCTTTCTTCTTCTTCTTTGTCAGTTGTGGGGCTTCAACTCTGGGCCTAGGTACTGTCCCTCAGCTCTTCAGCTCAAGGCTACTCTACCACTTGAGCCACAACGCCACTTCCAGTTTTCTGAGTGGTTTATTGGAGATAAAACTCTGGATTTTCCTGCCTGGGCTGGCTTTGAATGGCCATCCTCAAGTCTCAGTCTCCTGAGTAGCTAGGATTACAGGTATGAGCCACTGGTGCCCGGTATTATTTCTCTTCCTTGAGGGATGTTTTAAAACAAGGAGTAACAATACTGAATGTAACAATGTAATAATACTCAATGAGGATTCAGTATTGTTACATTGAGTATCCCAAAATATAGATTTTTTTATTCTCTCACTTACATTTTATTTATCCTAAAGCCAAAAACAGTTCAATTTATGACATCAGATTGAATCTGGAAGATTCCTAAACACTCTCTCAGTACCTCAGGGTACCTAAGTTATAATGGAGACAAATTAGGCCTTGAGTTTCCCTATGGTCTATGTATTGACTATTATGCCAGGAGGATGCTACCTCATTCCCCATGCTGCTGACAGCACCCCTCCCTCCCCCCACCAAACAGTACTCTAGACTTGGTATATCTTTATGTGTCTGAATACATAACTGATACATAATCTTCATGTATTCCTCATTGTGTTGATAATCACAGAGGTTGACTAAGTAGTTCCTAGTTGGTTACAGTTACTAAAAGGCACAATGAATGCCTGAATGTAGTCCTCCTGATTCCAAGTTTGAAGCTTTTTGTGTTGTTGTTGGCAATGGTATTTGAACTCAGGGCATGTGTTTGGTAGGCAGGTACTCTACTGCATGAGCCACACCCACAGCTCCTTTTGTTCTAGTTGCTTTTGGAATGATCTCTGGCCAGACCAGCAAGGACCTCACTCTTCCTACCTATGCCTTCCAAGCATCACTACACCTACCTTATAGATTGAGATGAGGTCTCACTAACTTTTTGCCTAGATTGGCCTTGAACCACAATTCATCTGATTTCTGTTTTCTAGGTGGTTGATTATAGGCATAAGCCACCATACCCAGCTCCATGTTCAATGCATTCTTAATCACAAACAAAGAGCATCAGCAATAACTATTACAATGCATTTTACATGTGCCAGGCACTGTGTTGTGAGCTTTCCACATAAAGTTATTTATTTTATTTTATTTTTACTTTTTCATTGTGAAAATACTGTACAGAGGGGTTACAATTACATGGGCAAGATAATGAGTACATTTCTTATCAAGCATTGTAACCTCCTCCTTTGTTTCCCCTTCCCATCCCTTCTCATCCTCCCCCTGCCCCCAAAGTTATTTATTTTAATGATTATAGTTCTATGATGAAGATAGATATTATTACTGGTTGACCATTCCTATCCTCCAAACTCAAAATCTGAAATGCTGTTAAGTGCTAACATGATCTCACAAGTGGAAAATTCCATAACTGGAACTTCATTCCATGTACATAATTGCTAAAAGTATCATATCATACCTTCAGACCACATGTATAAGGTATAAATAAAATGATTTCTGTGTCCTATCTTCAAGATATTTGTTCATTATGTATTTGCAGAAGTTATTAAAAAATCATTTAAAAAACCTCAAACACTGTGGTCTCAAGTCTTTAGGATATAGAAGACTCAATCTGTACTTTTCTCATTTACAGATTTGGAAAGCAAGATGGCAGAGTGGTTAAGTAACATACTCACAGTCCCACTGCTGTTAGGAAATCTAGGCAGGCTGGCTTTCTGACTTGCTTTTTTTCAACAATACACTCTTGTGACCCTTATCAAAACTGTCCTCATCATTTCTAGTTGTGATTCAGGAAAAAAACTGTAAGAAGGGAGAGTCAAGACCTCTTCAGTGGGCTCTTCACTGCAGGATATATTCACTGTAGTGGTATATTGGGCCTCCCAATCTTGCAGTGAACCAGGACACACAGCATTTGTTACTCCTGGTGCCCATGCACCACAGACTAAACGTTCACAGAGGACTCATAAGACTCAATGGAAATGAGTAAATCTTCACTGACACAGACTGGAGTATTAACTTTTTTCTAAGTGACAGCTGTTTTAAAATTCAAATATAAAAGCTACAAGTACTGACCAAACACTGGTTTCTTAAACCATAGGAATTGGTGAAGTAGAAGGGGAAAAAAAACCCCACCACAACAAAACAATGTGTAGTCCACAAATAAGCTATGTTCAGCTATATGCTACTGGTTTTGTTACCAAAACTCAACAGTCTCCAGCACCAAAGTACTTCCTCAAGATTTACAGATGGGGCCAGTAGGCTTTTTTTGGTTCCTGGCAGAATGACTCATATTGTTGTCTTACAGTGTGCTGCAGTGTGGACAAACAGTTAAGAATTTTCCACCTGCATATTCTAAGGGAGAAAGGCTGTTGCCAGCCCCCCCCCCCAAAAATTATTTAAAGCCATCTTAATCTACTTATGATCATCACAAGATTGTAGGCAAAGAAATGTTGCCATCTGTGTTCACTGACCCATTGTGGGTAGGTGAACAGCATTTTCATTCTGAAAGCTTGTGGTGTCTGCAGCTGTGCACTGTTCAGGAAAATTAGAGGGTTATAGAGGGCAGAAGACAGGGAGGCAAATATGTTTTTGACATATTATTAAATTAACATGTTTATTCCATGCTAATGTAGTTATAGATGCACTACAGCTCACCTGATGAGAATTTCTTTACCAAACTTTGAGTAGAATAATATAATAAATGCCCATGTCTTAATAAAGAATCTACAGAATTAAAGGGTATCTCCTGTCTGGGTCTCAAACAAAAAGTTAAAAAAGTACAGAAGGGGTGAAAAACACTGTTGAAATTACATGGCCAGTAACAGTTTATACCATAATTAGATTGGCTAAACATGGAGACTTTGATTTTAGAAATGAGGTCAATAAGATAATTTATGAATAGGAATTTTTGCTTTAATACTATGCATGATGAGATGCAGTTCCTCTTGCTTCGAAATAAAATCCTGTTTGTTAAAAAGGTTGTAGTCAACTCATGCTTTGTTGCTTCAAATAAGCAGCTTGCACATAGAACAATAAAGCTGTTTAATGAAAGAACATAATAGGCTTAGCAGATGTTGCAATCACAGACATTAGACATTTTAGGTAACTAGTTTTAAAAGGACACCTTCCATCCATTTAGAAATACTTTGGAAAATGATATTCACTTATTGAATTTATGAAAATTCTCTCTGAGGGAATATTTGGGCCTTTTTATTCCTAGTCAGAAATGTAAGACTAAAGTTTACAATATATCCACTTCCCCAAAGATAGGGAAGGGAGATTCTACTCTTTTAACTGCTTAAACTACCCATTTTCCTGCTTGCATTGTTCATGAACTTAGACAGCTTTCAGAACTCATCTTTACCATTTGTTCCCTGATAGCTTTGTGGTGTTAAGGAAAATAGTTACTTTCTTGGCAATGAATCCTTCAAGGTTTAGTCAACCACCACTAGAGGAACACATAAAGATGATTCCTGCCTGGAGGAACTAATCCTCCAACAGGAAACTAAAAGTGCCAAACAAAAACATGCACATTTTTCTAGTTCAAGCCATTTGCCACTAATTTATGGAGAGGGCAGATGTCTGTGTTGTGCTTACCAAGTCATCATTCCTGCCCTAATAAAATCAGAACAAAACAAAGTCACCTTCATAAGAACACATTTTTTAAGGCGGATGAAATATAGGCCTTTAGCTTAAAGGGACAAAAGTGTTACAATTGTAAAATGTCACTTAGCAAGCAAACTATCTACAGAGAGAACAGGCACCCATGGAAAGCAGCCAGCGTTTTACATGTGCACACTCATTTCTTACGAAGATGGCTGGATGATGTACTAGATTATCTGAGTAAGTTAGAAGCTGTGATTTAAATCTGCTTAGTGATTCAAGTGAGATTAAAAAAAAAAGAGAACTCTCAAAACAGTCTTTCCATCATGCCTCATTTCTGCCATTTATAACAGTAATTACTATAACTTGGGACACTTGTCTTGTATCTACCACCAATTTAACCAGATTTTGACTTACTTCAGTCTACTGACTGGATTCTCATCAATACTCTTAGTATAAACCATCACATACCCCACTGTGCACTTATGGGGGTGGGGAGGAAGGTGATAGTGTGGTCCTTATTACTTTGAAGTAGTGAGAACATTTCTAATAAGGAAGCTACTTTTCTAAAAGCAGCACAGAAAACGTTAATGTTCATGGTGCCATAATCACCCATTTGCAACATAGGCGGGGAAAACCCAAGCCATGAGATATCTCAGCGCTCCCTCTGTGCTAACTGCCTCGGGCTTCGCCACAGCCCAGCTCCCAGGTGCACTGAACCACAGCTATGAAAATATTTACCCTGAAATAGCTTTGTAATAAGAGTGGAATGTCCTTTTTGATGATTTCCTTTGAAAAATACATATGTATTCAACTGGCAAGCCAAACTTTTGGATATGGCAGATCACATGAATCTACTTGTTTAAAAAAAAAACCCAACAACTCCCTTTTATGGCTGTGTAGATGATATATTCATAATACAAACACACCAGATTTACTGTGTTGTGTCTGTTTTCACATTTGACTATGATTCTAACTTTGAGATGACTGTGTCCCAAGCTGGCTCCCCTAAGTTGAGTCCTCTTGAGATGAGCAGTGGGAAAATAAAATTGTTTGTGAATCTTTAGCCACAGTGGTGTGCCTTTGGTATGTACAGTTAATGAAAGCTATTAAGGGTTATACCACTTTATGAACAGATTAAGATGATTTTCAGTATATGGGGCTCCAGTTTATACTACAGAATGGAAAACCAAAACAATATTGAAAGAAAGAAATCCTCCCAACCTTGGAAGCAAAAGCATACCAAAATCTACCCACCCAACTTTCGACCTTCAATACTCAGTGCTAAGGAAATACCTTTTCCATACTGTCAACCTGGTTGCTGCATAATCAGTTCCTAAAACAATGGTTCAGCACTTTGAGTCACCCCCAGTGTGAAGGGCAAGTGGAAAGGTCAGTTCCGGCATGCTTCGCAAGAACAAACAGAGCTCAGGAGCCAGTGCTGTGCAGCCTTGGCATCGAGTTGTTCCCAGGACCTGGCAATCGCTTGCCTGGGCTTCATCTGCTCCTTCATTCTGCCCTCAGGCTTCTTTGCCTCCCCCAACTTCCTACCCTCTGAAGGAACCAGACAGGGTGGCCAGAAAACCTGAGCGGAGAGCCAGGAAGAGTGCTTAGGAGGCCCTGCTGGTACCACACACATTGCTCAACAGTTCAGCAGGAATGTGGGGTTTATTCCTATGAGCTTCAGAATTCCCTGCAGCTTTTTCTATGTAAAATTAAAATAACAAAATAAATTTAACTACAATCAACTAGAACCCAGCAAATATTTTCTGAGCTATGTGCACTGTAAGCCAAGACAATTAATTTTTAAGATCCCAAGTATGTTTGTTTTTTTTGGAGCCTCCTCCACTGACATCATATCAAATACATTAACAATATATCCATAACCCAATTAAAAATGATTTTCTGTCAAAATATTTCAGAGAATTTTTGGTTTTGGCCACTACTTTTAATTTATAGTTTGCTATTTCTCAGTAATCCTAAGTTTAACATTTAAAGAAGATGACAAAATATTTGGTTCTATATTTGTGCAAACACACATCTGATCTTGTACTTTTGCTTTTCAAACATTTCTGAGGCATGTAAGAATTACTTTATCCTGCAGTCCTGCGCCACTAGTGCCTGGTAAGCATCATAGTTTGCACACAGACCTCAGAGCCATCAGAGGAAGAGAGGTCTTCCTCGGGGACTCGTAGGAAAGGTACAGGTGAACTCAGGAAGGGCAGCTTCCCAGGGGAAGAGGAAGGTGGCTGGGACCCATGTCAGAGAGCCTCAAACTCACTAAACAGCATTCGGGACAGCTGACCATGTAACTCTCCTTTTATGTCCAACATAGGACATAAAAATGAAGAAAGTCCCTCCTCTTCCCTCAAGGAACTCAGAATTTAGTAAACAAGAACCAAGGCTGGCAAACAGGGTATAAGGCAGAGAATGAATTGTAAAAAAAACAAAAAACAAAAAAACAACAACAACCAAAAACAATGAGGAAGAGGTTATTACCAGGGCCAGGGCCCTAAGTGTCTAACTCCAAGGCTGCAGTCACTCACGGATACCTGTGTGTAGGTCAAGGCTGCAAAAATAATAAAAGGCTTTCAAGAAAAATGGTATGTGGCAGGCCTGTGAAAGATGGGAAGCCTTGCCACTTACAAGCAGAATGACTTCTTTTGCATATCCTTCTTGCTCATTTATAATAGGGCTAATAGCATTAACCTCACTGGGTTATTAGAATGAAAGAAGAAAAAATAGGTATGTGTACAGCACAGTACTTGTGTCAAATCCACCTTCCCCTTCCTTCTTTCTTTAGTCAAATGTTCATGGAGCTCTTGCCATGTCAGACACGCTACCTGGCATTGTGTATATAATACTCACATGAGTCTGCCTTTATGAAGTGCACCATAAAAATGAGTTAATTCTATTAGTAATGTTTCCGCAGTCAGTGATGAGAGGAAGGTGAATGAAGCAGAACAACCAGGGTGAGCTAAGGCAAAGTAAAAGGTGTGTCCCGAAAACAACTAGTCATGCAGTTTATCAGGAAGAAGTAAGAGGGGCTTAAGGGCATGAAGAAATCATGGAAAGACTGACAGAAGAGCAGGAAAATTGCTCAGCAACAGCAAGGTGAAGGAAGCAATAGGTTTTGTCTGCTATCTTGGCTCTGTTCAGTTGGTCAGGGCTTCTGGGAAGGCTGCACGAAAGATGAACCTGATGTTGGTGTAAGCTATTGCAAGGGTGAGGTGATCAGTGAGTAGATTGGGAAGTCTCTGTCTAAATGAAATCTACTAGCCTGATTCTGTAAAAAGCCGCTATTGGAAGATTCTGGGCTGTTTCTTCATCAGTCACTTTGTGCATTACAACAAGACAAAGGATGAGAGTCTGACTGGATTGAGGGTATGATGGGAAGTAAAGAGATCAAAAGAATATATAGGTGCTGGGGACTGCCATAATAAATTGGCCAAGCATAGAATTTAAGTTGGATGTAGTCACCAAAGCAGAGTTAATGGATTGGAAAAGTGAAGGAAGTTGGGCTTTTTGGAGGCAGAGTCCTGGACTTAGCATTTCAGCTGTTCTAATTATTAGCTCATTATGCCATTTAATCATTTAATCTCCCTGAACTTTAAGTAAGTTTCTTACTGTAAGAAACTTATGTTAAATCTACCTTCCCCTTTCCTTTTCCTTCCTTCTTTCTTTAGTCAAACGTTCATGGAATTCTTACCATGTCAGGCATTACATATATAATACTCACATGAGTCTGCCTTTATAAAGTACACCATAAAATGAGTCAAATCTATTAGTAATTTTTCTGTAGTCAGGATGGGAGGAAGGTGAACCAAAAAGAACAACCAGTGTGAGCAAAGGCAAAGTACTGGGGATTGAATCTGGTACATTGTGCTTGCTAAGCAAATGCTCTACCAATTGAGTCATACCCCCCAGCCCAGACCTTAATGGACTGCAGGGATGAAACACAATACCTCAGAGTACTTGTCCAATAGATAGTACCTCCTTTCCTTCTTTCCTAAAGTAATTAGAGATTCATATATGGAACATTCTGCAGGCTGGAAAAAAGGGATGCAAAATGTAAGGAGAAAGGTGGGTGAATATCCAGCTTGGTTAGGTTGGGCAGCAAAGGTGACAACAGAAATAAGTAGAACTCAGGAAGTTGGGGAGAGGTGGGAGGAGGAGACTCCACTAGTTTGCTTGGCTGTGATCTGGGCATGACCTCCATAGTGGTTATCATGGGAGGGCGCAGGGCGACTAGAAAATAGTATTTCTTCAGTAGAGTTCACAGCCCACCAAGCAGAGAGTTCTAACCAGAAGTTGGAATGTATGATATTAAACATGCCCAAGAATTGCATGCAAAAGATAGGGGAGAGGTAGGTTATAGGGCTTAAGTGTGAAGGAAGTGGGAAAAGTTTCATAAAATCTGTAATGAGAGGTGGGTCATAGGTCATCAAATGTTTTCGCAATGGAGTATGAGTAAGATGTTACTCTAGGGAAAGGAAGAGTATGTGGAAGTGTGTGTGTGTGTGTGTGTGTGTGTGTGTGTGTGTCTGTGTATATATGTGTGTGTGTGCATGTGCATGCGTGTGCATAAACATGAAGAATTTTAGAATTCTTGACATCAGCCAAGATGCAAAATTATCCCCGAAATAAGCAAGAATGGAGAAGATGGTTGACAAAAGAATAAACCAGGTGCTAAGGTTATCTAGAGTAACTTACTAGTCTTTTAAAAACTATTTTTACTACCTTTAGATTGACCCAAAAGTTTTCAAGACCAAAAAGAACAAATAGGCTCTTATTATCAGAATTCTACTGGTGTTCAGTGAACTGAAGATGTATTATTTATCTATACAGATATCAATAACAATTAGGTAAATAAATATGTATTGAGCTGGAAATATTTTTCAGTTCACATCCAAGCAACAAAAACAAAAAACGACAATTTTTCCCCAATAAAAACTAGTAGGCAGCAAGGAATTAATGAGGAAAATAGCTTGATTCAAAACTCATCAATTAGTTTTTAAAAGTGAGTATGAATTATAAGGAATCATAAGGAAATATAGGCGACATTCACTGAATTTTAAAAAATTGCCTTTCCCATTTTTAGTTAAGTTAAAAGCAAATTTTCTAAGTCTTGAATGCTTAAAGCTTTCTTGGCAGCCGAGGGTTTCCAATCTAACTGGCTGGATGGGTTACTCGTCACCTCTTCATGAACAGTGTTGAAGAGGTGGCATAGGGCAAAAGCACCGTTTGGGAGGCTCCCTTGAGAGGCCCTGTGTTAAGAGGAAGTCCTCTGAGGATGACATCACCGTTTTGTGAATCATCTGCAGGACATTCCACCTGGCAAAAAGAGAGCTAAGAGCACCGAGCATTGGGCTGCAGCACAGGGTAGAAAAGGCTCCTGGACAACTACTAGTTCAAGGCTCCCCCAGGAGACAGGTAGATTATCAAGAAAGGTCACATTCATATGATCTTGGGACTCCACCCCTTACAGAACAGCAATCCAATCTCACAGGATGGAAACGAAGACATAGGAAGGACACCAGCTGATCCTAATCTGCCATCTGAACCAGGAATGGGGCCACGATTAAGATACCAGTCTCTAACTTTACTGTTCACGGCTCAGTCCACTCTGCTAAATCAAGAGAAATTCAGAGGATAAGCCAATGAATCATAATCACACTGTAGTATAAATAGAATTAAATAAAAACAGCTTCAACCTCAAATGGAGCCATAAACTTTAAGTTGGAAAGGTAGTTTTAAAACACTTTCAAATTCGTTTGAACTAAAATCAAATTTAGGACACTGTAGGAAGAGAGTTCAAATAAAGCTAATTTAGTTTAATGAACTAACCGGGAGGGCATTGTGAACAGTATTGTGCAATGAAATGCTTAGCTAATTACTGAGAGATCAAATAACTGTTACCATAGTTACTGCACACTGTTTTCCATAATAACTTTTATCACTTCAATAAATCTTTGTGACGCAACAAATATAAAAAGTTTACTGTAACATGACTATAATGTTTTGGAAAGCATACACTGATGGCTGATCTGCTGAAATTACCTCTTCCCATATTTGTCAGTGAACAAGGGGTGGTACCAGTATCTGGCTGGCTCAAGACTAAAATGTTTCACTGGCTGCTTTAATGAGCTGTAATACCTCAATAGTTAAACTCACCTGGCCCTGTCATCTAACAGAAAGTCAATGACCCTTTCAGTATTATACTTTGTCTCTGAAGGAGAGTAAGAATAACAGCAACCACTTAGGACACAGTGGCTGTCAAGTTCCATGCTGACATCCATCAACATCTAATCCTCCCCACACTGTCACCAGCTCCCTTTCAGGAGGGATCTCAGCTCAGGTCTAACCCCGAAGTCAGTCCTCTGTCTACTATCCACACTGCCCTGTAATACACCCATATTGAAAAAAAAGATAATTTCGGTAACTGTTTTACTGGTGCTGTATAAAGTGCTAAGAGTCACACCAGAATGTCACAGTATGCTCCATGATACAATGACTGACTGGTCTGCTAGCTGAGATGATGTCATAGCTTCAATGGAAAATGAACCATGTTTCCTTGGACATACTAGGCATTGAGACCTGCTTATATCCTTGTCCTACTCAGGGCTTAGTCATTTGGTCATTTTCCCTCTTTCTTGTGTCTTGTTCGCCCATTTCTAGAGCTCAGTGCTGAGATTAACAGCACTTAGCTTAGTTTAACAGCAAACATGGTATAGAAAGTTAAGACTGATAATAAACTTCTAGCAAGAGTGTGATCTGTATTGCAAAGAACACTGAAGAATCAGAATCTAGTTAGTCTTAGTGGGGCTGTACAGCCTTGGGCATACCACTGAGCATCTCTGGGTTTTCCCATCTGGAAAGAAGGGCAGGAATCCCCACCTACTAACTCACAGGGCTGCTAGGCAGATCAATTATTTAATGTTGTTGAATTCTTTGAAGATATAAATTGCCAAGTATAATAATCACTATCAAGATGAAACACAAAACATACATATGATTATAGTTATTAAAAGCAAGACTAAAACCAGTATCAAAAGGCTATCCCATTGTAATAAAAGCACGCATTCATTCTCTCAAACCCTGAGATGGAAATACTAGGAGCTCCTACCATGAAACCTGACTCATACCTATTCAGCATTGTCTCAGAGGTCTCAGTTTTGAAAGGCTAAAAGCCACTGCATTGTTAGTTTCAAAGATGAACAACTGGGATCCATGTCAACAACTGAGTCAGCCTTTGTTGACTGAGCTCTGGTAATTTTTCATGTTAGAGACAGACAAAGGCTGACATCAATTATAGGTACCCCCACAGCTCAATATTTAAGTTGGAAACTCGTCCTTCACTCTGCTCATTTCTTATTTTCCCCTACTGCTTCCATTCAATTGGTTACTCCTATCTCTAAAATAGCTTTCACATTCACTTCCTCCTCTCAATTTCACTTCCTCTTCTCTACATCCACCTGGACAGTACCTTAACTCAGACAGTCTTTACTTACCCCAACCACCACAACTGTCTTATAGTAAGTGGTCTCCCTCCTTGCCTCTAATTTCCTCTCTCCACACTACCTAGAAGGTGATATCAGGACCAGGATGGCCTACTTTTGTTTAAATCAATTCTATACAGGCCTTCAGAATAAAATTGGGATTCTTTACCTAATAACACAAGGACTCTCATTAACTCTGTTATGTACTGTATGTTGTCTTTAATTTTTTTCTTCTTGCAATTCTTCTTTGTTTGAAAATATCTTAAGTGGTTGTACAAAGTGATTTCAATTCAACCTGTCAGTTTATGAGTATAATGCATCTTGATCAATGACATCCTTCTCATTGTTCTCCCTATATAACTTTTTTTTTTTAACATTTTCACCTTACATTCTAGCCACTCTGTTGTCCTATTGCTCCCTATGCTTTAATTATTACTGCATTGAAATTCTCACTGCTTGTGAGGATGCTTGTCTTAAGAGAACTGGAAGGGCAGTGACTGCCTTACTTCAGCCTGTGATAAAGTATACATGTCCTCAGTATTGTTAAGTGAATGACAGACTGAACAAGGGGAGGGCAAAGTAACCAAGAACAAGTTAACTACTTAATTTATTCTGTTACACTCTCAGATAGGTATAGGCTCTGGAGCAATGATCATGATTGGTATCTTTAGCCACAGATGAAGATGACAGATTAAAGATGTCTTATTAGTAAGAATTAAGTGAACTTAGCAATCTTTTGCTATACAAATTGCAATAATTTCCATTTTAAGCTTTTGACTTTGCCTTCTAAGCTTTTGGGCTTAAATCAGATTCCAATAAGAACTTCTCAGGAACAAGTATCCAAAGCCTGAGAGCATGAATGACTCTGAGAGAGCTGTGATCATTTCATGTTCCCTTCTATTAGAACTCCTGCTATAAACACCTCTTCATAACAGCTAGGACAACATAGGAAATAAAGTCACTAAGCAGTGCGTAGAATGCAGAGGGGTGTCCTTTTACCTGTCATTTGTTTCTTCCATAGAAGTAGAGAAAGGTAAAAGACAAATCCCTATTTTACATTTTGCTCTGAGATGCTCTTGGACACAGAAAACCAAAGCAGCTATACATGTATTAGCTTTCCTTTCTCAAATGAAAAGGGTAAAATATATCTTAATGTACTTTTGGGAAATCACTTCGCATGAGAATCATATTTTATAAAAACAAAAAGAATTATGAACCCTAAAATATAGTTAAAAATAAGTCATGATCTCCTTCCTCCAATAATTGCCAATTAAAAAAAGTCTTTGAAGTTGATAGAAGAAATGTCTATTCCTCATCCAGAGATAACATCCTTCATTACATTACCATTAATTCAAGTTCAAGCAAAAGTCATTTAATACAACTTCCTTTTACCTCAGCTTCCTATGCTGTGACTCTTCTTCCTCTTTGATTTCAATTGTTAATTTTTTAAGCTCAAAAGGATTTCCGGGATTACTCCGGAGTTTTAGATGTTTGATCTGTAGGCTCTTGGTGTCATCTCTGGCTATACTGTTTCTCCTAAAATTACTCCCCCCCCCCCGGGTCCTTAACTATATGGGACCTTACACCTCCTCCATCTCAGACCATTCATTCCTTCTGTGATTTTTTTCCTCTTCCTAGTCAATGGATGTATGGCTCTCAGCCTTCTCTGTTGTTGCTAAAACTTTAAATCTAGCTATATACTCTTGATCTTTTACCCAGATTTCGAATTCTGCATCTTTCAACATCCTAAGAGATATTTAAAAACTGCTCATTAAACCATATCTCCAAAGTTTGAAATCAAATATGTAATTTTTTCTTCTACTTTCCAATTAGTTCCTTCTACATGTCTTGTAAATGAATTGGTCATTTTCCAGAGCACTCATGATTGAACACAGGATCTTCTTTTTGTTTTTTGCTTTTTAAACATCTTCTTCCTCAACCCTTAGAAGTTCTAGTGACTAATGCCAATTTCCTCTGCAATATATCTCATTCCAGAAGAAACTGACATTCCTCTCTAACTTCACTAACCAAATGTTGACTTGCTAAAAAGAAATTTCTGTTTTAGCACACAATTAAGTACCCTCAGTGTCTCCAGGTTTTTTCTCCTCCCCCGCCCCCCCCGCATAATACCACTGCATTAAACTTTTGAAATATGAATCTGATCAGGCCATTCCTTGTTCAAAGTCTTTACTAGCTGAACATGATCTGTGAGATAAAGCACTACATCCTGGTTCACAAATGAGAACATAAAGTAAGGAACTTTTTCTACTTCTGTGTCCAAAAGTTCAATGCCAATAGCTTTATTATCCTGTGATATTCTCAGGGATACAGTGACTTCTAACATCTCTTCTTCCTTGACAAAACACTAGAGTATAACTCTAATTTCTAAGTTCTCTTCCCTTCAAATTCCTTTAGCTCCATTAACAGTTATTTGAAAAGGAAAAAGAAAAAAGAACTACTTCTACTCTCTTTTATTTTATTTTCTATTCCTAACAGTTATATTTAACTTGAAAATCTCATGGATATGAAAGTCCAAGGATAAGGAAAATGATCTGTTAGAGAGACAATTCATAGTTTTATACAATCTCGTGCATGTCCCCAACAGAAGGGGTATACTGAGAGTGGTAACTGACTTTGTCTGTTGCTATGAACTTATATATATATATATATATAACATATATTATATAATATATATATAATATATATGTATATATTAAATATATATAATATATATAATATATATAATATATATATATATTCTAGATACCTCACTAAATGGAATTTTGACTTTGTAGATACAAAGTGTCCAGTCATGGGGCCTGAACTCTGGGCCTGGGCATTGTCCCTCAGCTCTTCAGCTCAAGGCTAGCACTCTACCACTTGAGCCACAGTGCCACTTCCGGCTTTTTTTCCCCCTGCTTATGTAGTGCTGAGGAATCGAACCCAGGGCCTCATGCATGCAAGGCAAGCACTCTACCACTGAGCCACCTTCCCAGCCCTGTGATTATAGGTGTGTAACACTGTGCCCTTGTTGAGTTTCTATAATATGCTGATTCACAGTTGCTACTCTATTCATATCATAGCTGCTCCTCATCTCATGCAGAATTGGGTCTATTCCCTTATTTAATTTGGGTCACAAAATTTAGTTCTAGGTAAAGCAACTATCTGTACTATGCCCTTGATTCATGTTCTCAAATCAATGACTGAAAACAACAGAAGGGCAAGATATAAATGTATTTAAAGAAAAACCCACACAGAAAAGTAAAAGGGAATGCTAAGGGTATCATCAAATAATGGTACTTATAAACCAAAGAAAATTTAAAGAACAGCAACAAAAGATCAATGAATGTTTAGAGACCAAGATAATTAGTGGTATGATGACAGTTTTAAGTGGTATAATGAGAACATAGTAGGCTTTGGAAGGGAAAGCTGGGTTCAAGCACAGGTTCTGCTACTTACAGAATTATGCCAGCAGGAATGGTGGGGTGAGGGAGGAACTGGCCTCAGAGGTAGAAGTCAAGAGGGTGTAAAACAAAATAGAACCGCCTAAACTAATAAGCAATGTTTTAACACGTTTTTATTTTAAAATCATGATTAAAAAATCCATATAAAATCAGACATGGTATGGCAAACTTGTAGTTGGACAAAGCTTACCCATAAGGAGAGGAAGGAAGAGTACAATCTAAGGTCAGCTAGGGGAAAAGTGTAAGACCCTATACGAAAAACAAGCTAAAAGGAAAAAGGACTATGAGTGTAGCTCATCTTGTGAGAGACTCTGAGTTAAATCCCCAGGACTGCTAAAAAAAAAAAAAAACAAAAACAAACTAAACTAAAACAACCTAGGCAATTGGAAATCAAGTCAGGTTCTAACCATATAGTTCCATGATTTACCTCGCTTGCCTCACTTTAATCTTAGCTCTATTAGGTCCTACATGAGTTTTAAGTCTGAAAAATATTGCATAAAACATTATTTAGTTTGATGACTGAGTTTTTGGTAGCTCTGAAATTCTGCACCTCAGGAGAGTGCCTCACTCTACACCCAGCCATGTTTGGAGCCTGAGATTTCTTACTTGTACAAACAGTCACCATAAAAACAAAGAAACATCACATTCGTAGGGCAGTTATAAAGATCAAATGAGACACCTGCTTGTGTCAAGGTACAGGAAGAGGTAAGCACACTTCTTAGTAGTAGTAGTATTTTAATCAGAGTTGGAAAAGTTAATGAGGCTAAATGATAGTATAATAAAATTCCCAGAAGATAACTCTAGCAACCTGTCCTTCTTTCTTCTTTCCCTTCCTCTCCTGTGCCAATGTGTCTTAGACTTTCAGCTTACACAACCTTGAAGCAGTTTTAAGAACAGCCTGTCTTATCCTGAAATATGCTCCAAGAAACAACGGACAAGTGCTGCCTTGGTGACGTGACCCCACTCAGGTGTCTTCTTGGAATATTAGTTTTATCCCTATTTTTGAGTATTATTATTACTATTATTGGCCTTGTGTATATCAGGCAAGCTTTCTATCACTAAGCTACATCACAGCCTACATTTGGAAAGAAACACGAATTGAATAGAAAATACAAAATAAATAGAAATGCTAAGATTTAATTCCATTATGGATTTTTTGTTGTTGTCAGTCATGGGGCAACTGTCCCTAAGCTAACAGTTGCCTGGGCAACTGTCCCTAAGCTCTTCAGCTCAGGTCGAGTGCTCTACCACTTGAGACACAGCACCACTTCCAATGCTAAGATTTAAAAAGAACCTTCCAAGAAATATCTGATATGTGACTTAGACCTATCGCTCAGGCTTTCTGGGAGCAAGCCCATCTATAGCTCTTATGGATTGCTCTAGGGGGAGGGTAGGCAGTTTTCTTCTTAGGGCATGATAGTTAAGCTTGTTAATATGTTTATTCAAGAAACATTCACAGTGCCAGTTACATGCTAGACACTGAACATCTGGAGATTAAGCTCTCTCTATGGTCTACAACTAAAATTTGAGAAGAATTCTTAGTCCAGGATTGAGTTTACTCTAGGGTAGATGAGATTTCTTACCTCATTCTTGAGTACCAGCATGACAGAGATAGAACCTAGCAGTCAGCTAAATATGAAGCTAGACATAACATTCCAAATTCCTCATAAAATTTGTTCTGGGATCTACCAGGTACAATAGGGCATCTTAATGCTTAATAGAGGACCCCTATTATATATGGTGACTTTGAATTTGCAAATTCAAGTCTAAACTTCTTGAAAAACATGCCCATTCATCCGAGCGATTAATCTCTACTTGTTTTTTCAATATGGGTTATATTTTCTAAGAGTCTTACTCAGAGCAGTTATCATCCCACCATCACCTCATGGCAGGAAGCAAGGTAGTCACACATGGAGGCAATTGTAGGTTGACTGTCAGTAAACACACAATTCCAGTTCAAAACAACAATAAACAGGTACTCATCCTCAATGCTTGTAACCTCTGTTACATGAAATGACCCAAACCATTACCACAGGATATTACCACTTGTCTTTAGACAGTGCCTGATACTTTACAAAGCTTCTTCAAAAACCACTATTTCACTTGATTCTTACATCAAGGCTGTGAAGTAAACAGGGTGAGCAATACCATTTCAGAGAAGAAGAAACTGACATAGAATGGGTTCACTCAAGCCACATAGATTATCTGTGAATTTAGGGAAAAGAAACTGGGGCTTTGGTAACACCCCATTACCCTACACTGTGAGTTAAAAGCATCCAGTTCCTGTGGGGTGCTGGTGGCTAACACCTTTAATCCTAGCTACTCAGGAGGCTGAGATCTGAGGATCACAGTTCAAAGCCAGCTCAGGCAGGAAACTCCGTGAGACTCTTATCTCCAATAAACCACTAGAAAACCAGAAGTGGTGCTGTGGCTTAAGTGGTAGAGCGCTCACCTTGAGCTGAAGAGTGCAGGGACAGCGCCCAGGCCCAGAGTTCAAGCCCCATGACCGACCAAAAAAAAAAAAAAAAGAAGCATCAAGTTCCAGGTTTCAAAGTGCCTGGCACAGAGTGGCCACATAGCAATCTCTGATTGTCTTATTTATCGTGGTTACCTAGTATCTAGGGCATTACTTGACAAATGAATAATGAATTATGAATGGATGGGTAATAACAAATGGATGAATGAATGAGTGTCAAAGGAAGGGAAAGTGTGACTCACACACTTTAGCTGTAGACAGGAGCTTTCATAAGGTTATATGAACTTGATTTCACCAACTTGTCAAAACTTCTAAACAGCTTTTTCCATTTCCTTATCTGACTATGTTTAAGTTAAAGTAGTATTTACCACTGATCCAGTTTCACAGCTAAACTCTAAATCCCTTGCTTATGAAAGCTTAAGGAATAGGTATTTGTTCTGTAGAAACATATAATGGTTCAGGCAAGAAAAAAAATTGACAAGTGTGAGTATCCTGATTAAATTTCCAGAAGTCAAGATAAATACTAATAAAAGATTGAAAATAACAAGCCTATTCCACCCCCAATGAGAAAATTTTGTTACTGGTATTTTAAAAGCTAGTCACACTGGGGGTAGCTGGGGATGTAGCTCCATGGTAGAACACTTGCTTATCATGTACAAGGGCCTGGGTTCGATCTTCACCACCATTAAAACAGAATGAAACAACATAGTCAAGTCTTAAACCCAATTAACCAGAGATTAGTAACAGAGCACAGAAGCCAAACTGAAAAGTAAAGGAAAACAAGATGTTTAATAAGTAGTAATGCTTGGGCTGGGAAGGTGGATCAGTGGTAGAGTGCTTGCCTTGCATGCCTGAGGCCCTGGGTTCGATTCCTCAGCACCACATAAGCAGAAAAAAAAAAGCCAGAAGTGGCACTGTGGCTCAAGTGGTAGAGCGCTAGCCTTGAGCTAAAGAGCTGAGGGACAGTGCTCAGGCCCAGAGTTCAAGCCTCACAACTGGACCCAAAAACAAACAAACAAACAAAATAAGTAGTAAAGTTTAATCATACTGAATCTAGACTACATTTGACCACCTAACTGCAGTCTTCTGATAGCACAGATGGCACTTCCAATCCTCTGAATTTGAGCTTTGCTTTCACTTCCTAGATTAACGTATTTGGGGCTTTACTTGTATAAATTTGCACAGTACTCAGCACACTAGCAACTCTCAGCAAGTAAATGTTGAACAATAAACTGCAATAATTATATAAAAACAGACAGGTAATAATTTTGGGATGACTATGGAGCACTTGATTGACTCACAAAACTGATTTTGTCTCTTTCCTCTAGAAACATTAGTAGTGTAATTTCTTTTTCAATTTGGTTGATTTTTTTGGTTGTTTTTTGGGGGTAGTGGTGGTGGTATGATGCTCTCATACTTTGCCTTAAAATATCTGTGCCAAAGGGAATATTTAGAAGTGGAGAATTAAGTCATGCTACAATGAGGAAGAGAATCAGTTAGACTCACATTCTTACTTTACAGAAGCCCAGAGATAGCCTGTAGGACTAGAATCTAGGTGTAGTGGGGAAAGCAATCACCACATATAGGAGGAGTACAGTCATATTAGCCCCAATGAATCAGATTAGCCCAGCCCACACTGCAGGCATTTTTTAGCTTTTAGTGCTATCTTGGTGGAGCACTGCTACTCAGATGACTTCATCTTTATCTTCTTGGTTCCATTATGAAAAACACTCTACATACTGGGCTAAAGCCAGTGACTTAGCCTAAGGACTCAGACTCTCCCAGGTAAAATCACATTCAGGACCACTCCCTTCCACTATACTCTGATTCACCACAGAGGAATCTCCTCCCAGATGTCCTGATCAGAAACATAAGCCAAAGGAGAGGAGTAAGATGCATTCACACTCTCATTTGACACCAGCTTTTAACCTCTAGGAAGTCACTGAAGCTTTCTGAAACATTTAAATTTTTTAATGAAATATTCTGAGTAAATTTTATGGACATTATGCACCCAGAACTGAAATAGACACTTTATTTTATTTATTTATTTATTGGTCATGGGGTTTGAACTCTGGGCCTGGGTGCTGTCTCTCAACTCTTAGCTCAAGGCTAGCGCTCTACCATTTGAGCCACGGTGCCATAACCAGTTTTCTGGTGGTTTATTGGCAGTAAGTCTCACGGTCTTTCCTTCCTAGGCTGGCTTTGAATCACGATCCTCAGATCTCAGCCTCCTGAGTAGCTAGGATTATAGGCATAAGCCACCAATTAAATATGGTGTAATAATAGTTTTAAAACAGTTGACAGAGCCTATAGTAAATTTATGATCTCATTGAATCTTCTTAACAACTGTCCCCCAAGGATAGGGAAAGCAAGGCTCAGTTAATTCTATTCTTCTCCCTAGCTTATAAGGATCCTGAGGTGCAAAGAAGCTTGTGCAGAGTCTGTCTGACATGACTACTTTCCAACCTGAAGGAAATAGCAGTGCTTAGGCCAGATGGAATCTCACATCTAGCTGATCCCATGTGAGAGGACACTATGAGGAACTACCCAGATGCTCTGGAGTAAGTATGTGGGAATGCTGCTGGCAGCAAGAGTTAGCTCTTACCTCCCTTTGGGGCCAGCTTGCTCCTCCTGGGAAGACTAGTTTCAATGGCTGGTCCACAGAGCCTGGAGACATGGTCTCATTTCCCCAGTTTAGGACAGCTCTGAAAGGTCATCTATCTTCAAAACGCCCTATAGGATTGGCAGAAACAGTGTCAGCACAGCTTGACTCTGCTCAGTTCTGCTTCCTCTCCTTCTCTTCTATAGACCTGAAGGCATACCTCATTAACCTTCTACAACCCAATACCTGCAAGCTCATCTCCAGCACAGAGATGGGGTTCTAGAAAACTCAATCAGTGATGCCACTTTCACTTTGCTTTACCAGGCTGCTACATGAATTGCTTCATTTCCAACAGAAAGATGTGGGATTACATGAGCCCACGGTTCTCCAGTTCTCAAACTACATTGTGGTAAAATGAAAAAAAATGTCAGAATCAGAAGATCTGACCTCTGCCAGTATCTCTTTCATTTCCTGGCCATATAACATGATATCCAAAACTCAAGCTATCTTGTCTATAAATGGGATAGCATTAGCTGGACTGGATTTCACTCTTATGAAAAACATCAACTTATCAAGTACAAAGCCTACATAAACATATACTATGATTTTATGGTGATAACTATTGCTAAACTCAAGAGAAAAGAAGGCCAGCAAGGTAGGAGGCAGCTGATCCATAATTTGATGGGGAAATCCAACTAAGTATCTCAGTGCAAACTTGGGAAGCCCTCAACCAGGAACTCAGCCCTGACTCGACTCACTTCCTCTGCACACCTTCATGAGCAGGCCAGTGACTATTGGGGATCATTGGTCAGTTGTACACCACCACAATGTTCTGGAGCAACAAAGCTTTAGGCAATCGAAATAAGTCTATATGAGACTTCTCGCCATTCCCACACTCCCAAACTACATACAGAGAATGCACTATTTTCTTGCCTTAAACAAAACTTTGTTTTACTCAAGCCCTGCTCTGTTCTCTGTGGAGGCTACTTATTCATTTTCCCTACCTCTTAGGCCAAAGGGGCCAGGAAATGGAAGGAATGGGATGCAGGTAGGTCACTTCTCAGATAACTCTACTCACATTTTTTTGGGTGATGCTCAGAGCCCTGTGTTTGTGCAAACACTCCACCATTTGAACCATGTCACTCAGCTTTATTTTTGCTTTACTCCTTCATTTAGATAGGCTCTTACATTTTTGCATGGACCAGCCTTAGACCAAAAATCATCCTGTATTTCCTGAATAGTTGATATAAAGGTATATCCCACTTTGTCTGGCTTTGTTGGTTGAGATGGAGTCTCAGTAAGTTTTTCTCCAAGATCCTCCCAATCTTTGCCTTCTCAGCAGCTGGGATCACAAGAGTGAACCCTCTGGCCTTTCTTATGTCTTATTTCCCCTTTAGCCATCTTTTTTTGTTGTTGTTGTTGTTGGTCGTGGGGCTTGAACTCTGGGCCTGGGCGCTGTCCCTCAGCTCTTCAGCTCAAGGCGAGCGCTCTACCACTTGAGCTACAGCGCCACTTCTGGTTTTCTGGTGGTTTATTGGAGATAGGAGTCTCACTGTCTCTCCTGCCCGGGCTGGCTTTGAACCGCGATCCTCCTGAGTATCTAGGATTACAGGTGTGAGCCACCGGCGCCCGGCTACCTTTAACCATCTTTTAATTGCCACGGTGCTCCTAGCATTTCATCTTCAGATCTCTTTTTTGTTTTGGCTGAGCATTTTTCCTTGGATGAACTTGGCCACTAATAATTTCAAGTACTACCTGTGATAATTCTTTATTTATAGCATAAACATCTTTTTTACTTACATTTCCAACTGACTCACTGACAACTCTACTCATGACCTTTCTGCCTCCTTTCTGAGTGCTGCATTTCCAGTGTGAACTACCACAGACAGCACATTATTGCAGACCCTTGTCCTTTCCTGAACATTTTCAGGGGCTACCTAGATGCTTCCTGCCGGAACTCCCTCAAATCTAACTTCCTCACTGCTCATAAAAGGACCTGTCTAAAACACAGCCTGACCAGACTGTTGTACTGTTATGCACAATACAACAATAACAAAACTACCAGTGTTCACAATGTGCCTTCCTTGGCATTCCAGGCCTCTAGGATTCAACTTCTGTCAGACCTCTGAGTATGTCAACCACCAAGCCCCATTCTTAACCTTGTACTCCAGTAACACCCAAAATGTTCATAACTTTTCACATACACCATTCTACTTCCTGACTCTCTGCTGATTAAACTGTGGTCCCCTCTACCCGGAACACTCCACCCTATTTCCCTCACTTGATTAACCTTTAGTCATTTAAGACTCAGTTTGGTTGTCAGCTCATTAAGGAAATCATCCTTAACAACCTAAAAAGGATTAAGTGTCTTTTCTCAGTGTTCCTGGGATGACCAGCATGTCTGTCATTATACTTCTATACTGCCTCAAACTTATTTACAGTCTTATCTCCTTGTTCCTGCCAGCTATCATTCCTGAACTCTACAGCTTAGTCATTTATGTTGTTCATGCAGCTGCAATTGGACAGGGCCTGGTGGGGATGACTTGTTGCTGTTGCATATGGCATCAGCGGGAGCTTCCATTTCCCAGCTTGCTCCCCTCTCCCTGAGTCTTTCCAAAGGCAAGGTTAGGCTTCAGTACAGTATGTCAGCTGGGCTCCAGGTATAGTATCCCAGGAGATAAGAAGTGGAAGCTTCTAGTTTAAGACCTGGGCCCAGAAACTGATGCAGCATGCCACTTCTGCCATATTCTACCTGCAGAAAGTCACAGAACCACAGTGAAGAGTAGCAAAATCTTACCTTCCCACAAGAGAACAACTGAAGATTTCTTTAGGGGGTAGATGTTTTGAAAACTCCATACTAGAGTTGTTAATCCTAGCTACTCTGGAGGCTGAGAAACTGAAGGTCCTGGTTCAAAGCCAACCTGGGCAGAGAAATCCACAAGATTCTCATCTCCAATTAATAACCAAAAAGCTGGGAGTGGAGCTATGGCTCAAGTGATGGAGCACTAACCTTGAGCAAAAAAGCTCAGGGACATTCCCAAGGCCCTGAGTTCAAGCCCCAGGACTGGCACCAAAAAACAAAAACAAACCCATACTCTTCTATGAAACTATGAGGTCTCTTAGGACTCAGCTGATACAATTAGGATGAAGATTAGGGGGTAAAGGAAATCAAGACTAAAGTCATATGGCTTTTTTTTGGGGGGGGTGTCTGTCATGGGGCCTGAACTCTGGGCCTGGGCACTGTCCCTTGGCTCTTCAGCTCAAGGCTAGCACTCTACCACTTGAGCCACAGCGCCACTTCCAGCTTTTTTCTTTTTGCTTATGTGGTGTTGAGGAATTGAACCCAGGGCCTCATGCATGCAAGGCAAGCACTCTACCACTTCCCAGCATCCATATGGCATTTTAAAAATGGGAGAAATTAATGAGCTGATCAAATTATAGTCTTTATTTTCCCAAGAGAAACTGAGGTGCATAGATAAAAGAATACAGAAAAAAAACAAAAATTCAAAACAACAACAAAAAAAACCTAGGGAGGTCAATTATACTTTTAAAGTGGCATTAAAAAGAAAAGAAATAACTAACCCTTAGGGGTTAGTAGCATGGCTCAGATGGTTGCTAGTCAATGAACACAAGTAGCAGGTGCTGGGTTTGAGTCCCAGTCAGAGAGGAGAAGGGAGGAAGAGGAGAGAGAGAAGAGAGGGGGGGAGGGAGAGAGGGAGAGAGAAAGGGAGAAATGGCATGACTTATGATTTTCTATGTATGGGGAAGAGCATGCTATTTACCTGCTAAATTATTTTAGCAAGTCAAAGCTAATTAAACCTCAGAATATGAATTAATATTTCTGATTTTTCTTTCTCACTACTGACTTCTGCAGCTAATTCAATTATGTGATAACATAGCATGTTTTTGGGAAAATGCTTTGTGGCAAACTAAGGACTCAAATCCTATGTACTGACAAGCATCCAACAATACAAAGAACACAAAAGGATGCCTGAGACATTTGATTTTAAACATCTTCAGATACAACACACCAAAACACAGATGTGCAAAGAAGAATTAAACTTTGACCTGTTAAGTGTAATGATTAAGTCTAAAGGAAAAACAATTCTTGATATCTGTAAGAATCAAATTATAATCTTAGTTCTGAATGTTGAGGGGGTTCAGGTTATTGTTTTAGTGTTCTGCTTTATACGGAGACAGTCTTGCTATGTTGTCAAACCTAGATTAGAATTCAGGATCCTCCTGCCTCAGTGTTGGGTTTATAGGCAAGTGGCACCATGTCTGGCAAATATGTGAAAAATATGTGAAAAAAAATTACAAATTAGTTTGCTGAGTTAGGAGAGATGTCCAGTTGCCATCTTTAGAAACATATTTAGATAAAAAATTCTCTCCTAGCCTTTCTGAGGAGCTTCCCAAACACTAATTTCACAAGTGAAATTATAGTAACTATTACTACAAAAGAATCTGTGAGAACTGTCAGCTGAGCACAAGACAACATTTCATGAAGACACTGTAAAATCAGTTTTTTCCCAAAGAACTGAGTGACCATTTCCCCCCTCCAAACTCCCATTACATATTGGAAGCTTTAGGAAATAGAATTACTAACTTGTAAACAGGCTGCCTATGTGACTTCATCTTACGTTGTCTGGAGGAAAGGTAGATGACTACTTTAGCAATTCCATAATAAAGGTAAGTCACATGAGATTCAAGTGCTGCAAGACACACTCTCTAGGATCTTTATCTCCACTCTCCTCCTAGTGTTTCTCTACCTACCATTTCTCCAGTGTAACACTCAACAGCAGTTAAATTCCCAGAAATAGTTCAGATTTAAAGGGTGGGTGGTAGGGGGAGGTAAAAGAAAACAGAACAAAAAACCCTTCCACTATTTATCTGAGACACTGGAACTTCCTCAAACATCTATCCATGAAGATCTCATCTTTTTTTACTCAGAGTTAAAAGCAACCCTGTAACCTCCGGGTTAAATGTTATCAATCAGTACTTTGTTAGAAATCTAGTATGAGCAAGGTTTTAGGCTGAGCACAGAATGTTAAGAATCTGTGCATATCTGCTAATTTAAATTCTTTTGCACATAAGTCAGTTCACTATACTTCAAGACCAGGTAAAATACAGTTCACAAAGCTACAAATAAGCTCTCATCATATTATCTACATGAACTAGTTTTATTTAAAGTGGCAGTACCTTCAACTAGGAGGGGAAAGAGAATTATTTTGTTTTTCCTATCTGAAATATAAATAAAATGATAGTAGCTGGGCTCCAGTGGCTCACGCCTGTAATCCTAGCTACTCAGGAGGCTGAGATCTAAGGATCATGGTTCAAAGCAAGCAGGGGCAGGAAAGTCCATGAGATTCTTATCTCCAATAAACCACTAGAAAACAGGAAGTGGCTCTGTGGCTCAAGAGCTGAAGAGCACAGGGACAGAGCCCAAGTGGAGTTCAAGCCCCCCAAAAAAGAAAAAAAATGATAGTAGCCTATCCTTAGTGTTAGGGGAATGGTTCAAGTGGTATAACATCTACCTAGCAAAAGCAAGGCCCTGAGTTCCAATAGCTGTACCATGAAAACAAAAAGAAAAACTAAGCAAACAAAAACCAGCTTTCATTGAGAGTGTATCCTTTGCTATAATGGTACTTGCTACAATGGTACTGAGTACTTACATTTGATTTTACCTACAATCTTGAAACACAGTATGGCTATTAATCCATGTTCCATGGGCAAGTCAAGCACGCAGCTGGTAAGTGAAGATGCCTGGAATGCCCTTGGCTCTCCTCCACGGTTAACTTCTTAACTCCTGAACTGTCTACTTGCAGCACAGTGGTAAACATAGTTGATTTTACATAATCAACTACAGATTTAAATATTCCTTCAGTTACAAGATGCACTACTAAGAAAACAAGCATTGCTACCTTAGGATACACATCTATTTTCAAGATATTCAATAATAAAAAATGTCTTTAAAATGATGAAAGCTATGTGTCATCTCACCTGTCTGTTCCTATTTTTTCTTTATCATTAATTTCTGGTCTCATGCAGTAGTTTCTCTGTACTGGCTGGCTGGCTTCTGAAAAGCTGGGGCTCCCACAGTAGGCATTGTCTCCTGTGAGGACTCCCTCCCAGGGACATTCTGTCTATTTGCAAGGCCCCAGCCTTCTCCAAACACTGTCTCTCAGCATGTTTTCCACTGACTCTTTCCCAATCTCCAGACTACCTTTCAGTGATTGACCTCCAAACTGATCATGTGTTGACCTCTTTAATTCAGTTAAAAACCTAACCCTAAGTCTCTTCTTTTCTGAGGCCCACTGCATACATATCCTTTTAATTTTTCCATATGGAATATCACCAAGTAAAATCCATTTTATAAAATGGGGTTACACTGTACATGTTTTTTTATTGTCACTTCATAAATATATAGTATATGTAGGCTAGTATTACTGATATAATACTGTTATCAACTGTCAACACAAGTCTTGTTACTTAAAGAATAGAATTCAGATTAATATGCAATGTAAAAACTAGGGCTTTTTGGAATAGCACAGTGGTACAACACTTGCCTAGCATGGCTGTGGCTCTGGATTTGATTTCTAGTAGTAATAAATAAATAAACCACATAAAAACTAAGAAATGGTTAGAAGACACATGACAAAGTAAGTGAGAATCAGAAAAAATATAGTTAGTATAATTTCCGACAAATTTAAATTAATGAGAATAAAAGTAAAGCA
This sequence comes from Dipodomys ordii, assembly GCF_000151885.1. NCBI lineage: Eukaryota > Metazoa > Chordata > Mammalia > Rodentia > Heteromyidae > Dipodomys > Dipodomys ordii. The sequence goes on along the minus strand of NW_012267298.1, from coordinate 447,434 downwards.
AGTAAAAGTAGATAATATCAACCTTTTATGTGATAAATATTTCAACAACTATATATACCTATACATAACATTATTAGACTAACAGAAAAAAACAGAAAGGCTAGAAAAGTCTGAGAAAATGGATAAACACATGGTGACAAAAATAAATAAAATTTGAACATTTTTACATTTCCCTATCAAAATGCTAAATTAGATATGAGATAGTGGCTCTCGATGCTACAAAGTATCCATGACATCTTAAATAAACTTAAAAATCTTAGGCTGACTGTAATGTCTGAAATTGTTTTTTTAATCCAAAACTTAAAATACCCTAACAAGCCAGGTGCTGGTGGCTCATGCCTGTAATCCTAGCAACTCAGGAGGCTGAGATCTGAGGATCACAATTCAAAGCCAGCCTAGGCAAGAAAGTCTGTAAGACTCTCATATCCAATTAATCACCAGAAAACTGGAAGTGGTGCTGTGGCTCAAGTGGTAGAGCACTCTCCTTGAGCTGAAGAGCTGAGGGACAACACCTAGACCCAGAGTTCAAGCCCTACAACCGACAAAAAACAAAAAATCCGTAACAGTGTCAGAATTTTGGAAATTTTGATTTTGTCTGAAATCTTTGATCGTATGACACCAACATTAGCACCAAGTTCTTGTTGGACAGCACCTGTTGCTCTCCAACAACAGAAAGGGCAACTCAATGAGGAACAGGTAACCACACTACTTACTGGGCTCTCCTAAGTCACAAGTGAAGAAAAAGCAGCTATGCTGTTGACATGAGGAGGTAGCATTCAAAGTCCCTTTATTTGCTTAGGAGTAAACAGGGAAACACTTTGCTCAAAAATTTTTCAAAGTGATTTTCTGGAAGGTTATTATGTCAACATAATGAGTTCTAAACTCTCCCCATAAAGATCTGCTAGCAAAAGCTACTTGTGGGTATAAAAAGGCAAAAAGAAATCCAAACAGATTTTCAAGCTGCCATGTTATCACTCTTAATCTGCAGACAGATTAAGTTAAAATTTTTCCCCTTCCTGAACTCATCTTCAGGAACTTGAACTTCAAGAGACATACATGGATAGCGTAATGGTTACCAAAATCGTTTCTGGCACCAGACTCTGAATCCTGGCTCTGACAATCATTAGCAAGCTACTTGATCCTTCTGTGTCCCTATGCTACCCTAGAAAATGTGAAAAATACTATCTATACCAACTTGTCATGAATGTTCACAGCCATACACAGGTAAAGCTCAAAATAGGATCTGGCAGGAAGCACTGGAAAAACATCAATGACTTAAGGCAACTGAATATGGGGCTGATAGCTTATGTCTGTAATCCAACTACTCAGGAGGCTGAGATCTGAGGATCACGGTTCAAAGCCAGCTATGGCAAAAAAAAGTCTGAGAGACTCTTATCTCCAATTAACCACCAGAAGACCGGAAATGATGCTGTGGCTCCAGTGGTAGAGCAGTAGCCATGAGCTGAAGAGCACAGGGACAGCGCCCAGGCCCAGAGTTCAAACCCCATGAGTGACCAAAAAAAAAAAAAAGGAACAATCTTTCATACGTATTGTTTTATTTAGTATCAGCTTCATTGAGATATAATTCACATATACTAAATATTTTTTGTTGGACACCCCATGATCCCTCAAGATTCTTGATTCTGTTTAGCTAAAATGTATTTTCTTCCATTTTAATATTGATATTGCTGTTAAATATTGCTTATCTGTATGCTAATATTTTCCTTTAAAATTTATATGTTACCCTTTAATAGAATCTATAAATTGTTAGATTGAATTTCTACCCCACTACCTAAACAAGAAAGATTTGTTCATGTAAAAGTCTACATGTAACCAGTATGGAGAATTGAGATCATTACATTGAAAATTTTATGCACATTTGATAGAAACATTTAGGGTCAAGCAAAAGAAAAATCAAAATAGTGAGTGCAGCTTAAAGACTACTCTCCTCTCCACTCTGTCTACTACCACTGTGAGCCATATATAGCCAACAGCTGGTCTGGCCATGCTAAAAGTCAACCACATAAGAGCTTGAGGCCATTGCATGGGTATTTGTTGTGCTATGAGGGGAAGAATCTCTTCTCCAGCACCTGGTAATTGCCAGAGGCTCCAGAAGTTTCAAAGAAGCTCCCCTTCTTCTTTCACAACTGTAATGTAGTTTATCCTGCTCACTGTACTGCAAAGAGGCATTTGTTAGAGTGAGCATTGGTTAGAGTCCCTGTTTTGCATGGTATGAACTCATGGTTCTTGCACGAACCAAGTTTTATGAAGCTACATATTTGGATGGCACCACTGTAATAAACAGAAATAAGCTTTTTTCCCCCAACTAAGTTCACTGGAACACTGTAGAGAAGATAAAATCAGGGTTGTGTGGTCCAGATGGTGGTGAATGCATGGTATCCAATATGTAAGCCTAGCTCATCATCTTGAACCAGAAGCCTAGTTATTGTTGAATGTCCAGCAGCTGGTTGTCACTGCCACACCTCCCTCTTCCCATCTGTGTCATCACTGGCTCAATCTCAAAACACGCTTTGCCTTATTACTCTCTCCTGTTTTCCTCGGCTGGTTTCTTCTTTCCTTATGCTCTCCTTCCCTCTCATTGTATGTTCATTTCCTCAGCAAGCTCATCTACTTCTGGCTTCAAATGGCATCCATATCAGTAGTTCTCTCACAACTTCTTCCCAAGATGTTATGTAGGAATACATCTTATAGGACATAGAATCTCAACCACAAAGACAGTCAAAAATCTCAGAGGGGCATTTGTCATTTCAAGAGCCATTTCTCAGGTCCAAGGATCTCTGGCGTCTTTGTGTCTGTTCCATCTCTCTAGTGAATAACGCTATCGTCTACTTTGTCAAAAGTCACAGCAATTTACATAAAGCTAGGTGTTATCAGACAAAGCCTTTCCCTGCCACCAGGGGAGGGAACAGGAAAGAAGTGCTGTCTGGTGTCCTCTGGGGTGGCCACCAGTCCCATCACGCCTATCAAGAAGACAGCCTGGGAACAAATGGCACAGTGGTGACCCCAGAGAATAAAGGGTAAAGACAGAAAGAACCACTGGAGGCTGGGGTGGCAAACCTGAGTGAGAAGATAGGGGTCCTGTGCCCAACACACCAAAGAGACAGGTATGAGGACCCTCTAACCCCATCTTTGGTAGAAAATCCAAATGAAGAAGTTTGGAAGTCATTGCCACTAGGAAGATGCTATCTCTTTTGTTCACCACCATATCTAACAAATGTCTAATACAGCCGTAAGCTGCAGTAAGTACATGTTCAAGGAATCAATTCAGTCAGTCACTAAATTCTGTGACTTCTAATTCCTATCTTTTAACCAACTCTCTTCTTTTCATCTATGTTATCAGCAGCTTGGTTAAAATTACTTATATTACTACTGTTTACTTGGCTAACTAGCACTCTTCCCAGTCCCATCACTCCTGCTTCCTCCAGACTGCAGTCAGAATTGACTTTCTTAAGTACAGATCAGTTATTACTCCTCAAATTAAAGCCTTTGAAAATCAAATCCAAACTTCTGAACATGTGAGTCTTTAAATCTCTTGACTTTTTTATACAGTACAATTCAGGTAACAGTGTTACAGAATTCCTTCCTTCCTTTTCTGTTAGCACTGGGGTTAGAACTTAGGACCTCATGCCCACTAGGCAGGCTTTCTACTGCTGAGGCAGACTTTCAGCCCTATTTTGAACTAGTTATTTTTTGGATAGTCTTGTTTCCTGTTCTGGCACATACTCAAATGCCAATACCTATTTATGCTTCCTGCTGCAGTTAGATGACAGGTGCATACCACCATGTCCAGCTATCAGTCCAGATATTGGTCATGAACTTTTCTGGCCCAGCATGCCTTGAACTTTAATCTTCTCTTCAGCTTCCCAAGTAGTCAGGATTATAGTTGTAAGCCATTGTGCCTAGATATTGTCACAACTTTTTGATATCTAAGGATGAATTAAAAACTTGCCTACCATTCTCCCTAAAGTACTTTTCTTCAACTGAATCTATTCTATATTATAAGTGCCTGACAACTTGTTTGTCTCCTCAGCTACACTGAAATTTTTCATAGAGGGACCAATGTCTTTGTCCTGCAAAGTTACAGGCATATAGTGGACAAACATTTGTCACATCTTAGGTGACCATCTTTCTCTATTTATTCTATTCTTTTTGTCTGTATTTATGGCATAGTTTACATATTTTCCTATTAACAAGAATTTGGACAGACTATATTGCACTTTGATAAAATATAGAAGTATAAGGTTCGGAAAAATATAGGTAGTTTTAAGAGTTCTAGGTTCATCCTCTCCTCATCAATTAAGCATTTACTGAATGGACTATTGAGTATCTTCTAAAAAAATTCTTAAAATTTATCCTGTTAGCATAAAACACACCCTACTGCCTAATATGCTTATGCTAAGTTGTGTATCATAAGATGCCATCACTGATTCTATAAGGTAAAACCAGTACCGTGGGATTTCCTCTCGGAATGATGAGTGACTTGCTTCTACTGGGCCTAATGTCCATTACTATACAGCTTACTAATCTTCTGGTCATGGTGTCTCCAGCTGTGATCTAAGCCCTGCTCATAAGGAATGAAAGCTAGACATGCCTCTTCATTAGCACCATATTTATGCAAGGGAAAAAGGAAGTCACAGGATGAGGAATTCGGTTAAAGAGCCTGGTTTAATCAGAATGTAAATAATCAAGAATGATTGATGGGTCCATACAATATTTGCACAGTAATTTAATCCCAGGAGCCTTATGAATTCCTTACATGTACTTCCTTTTGAGTCTTATTCTGCTTCCAGATTTCACTTATATAAGTCAGTAACAATATGATTGTTAAAACTAATATGCTTTTTAAGAACCTGGTTTGAAAAAATGTTTTAACATTCTATATTTAGCTATCAAATCTAAATTTTTTGTGAATTCTCCATCTAATATTTAAAATATATTTATCTATATTTAATATATTTATCTTATAGACTTATAAGATATATATGCATGTACATGCATATACACACATATGCTGAGAAGTGTTGTGGTTAAATTCTTAGTGAAATTTAATGATCAGTTATTCTGGTTAGGAGTTGCAAGGGAAGGGGAAGAGAATGGGAGTGAAAGGGGAAATAAATGATGTTTAACAAAGTCCCAGACCATAGTGCACTTATTGGACACAATAGCCAATTTTCAAAAAAAAATTGCAATATTCACCTAAGAGTTGTAATAGTTTTTGTCCTGGTATCTTTTTGACAAGAAATCATGGTTTATGATTTACTGAAATCTAGTTTCGATTCCATTATGTGCACAGAGAAACTGAACAAATTACAGAAAAGTTGTGCTTCATATTCTTCTGTAACAGTGCACACTGGGCCTGAAGCCCTTTCAGATACTTCTGGGACTGTTTTGAGAAAAAAGGACAGTTAAGAATGGAAGAAAAAAATTCTATAACCTCGTTCATTGCCTGCTCTACTTGCATCTTTATCCTTAATCTGTTCCAACTCATTGTGGCTTCCATTTTCTTTGGGTTTCACTGCTGCAAGAGAGAGTGAGTTAAGAAGTGACTTGAGTATGATAAGGATCAATGCTGAAAATGGGATCACAACGAGGGATGCTGTGAAATTGCAACTGGCAATGCGTCAGAGGTCCTCATAATGTGGTATCTATAATACATATTCCATTTATCCATTCAGGTGTGGAGTTTGCAAATCCAAACAAATACTTACACAGAACAGGGTTTGCTGTCATCAAGATGTGATTTTTGGAGTACTCTCTAACTGAAATGTGCAACTAAAAGCTCTTAACAAGTAACTTTTGAAGAACTATTCTGGTGAACCGTGGAATGGAAAGGGAACACGGCGCATGGCAAGGGTGAATGAGACCTGGGAAATCTACAGTGGCACCAACAGATGCTTACAAGGTAGTATTTACCTTGCAGATTTTGATGCTGATCTCACTGACTAAACCCAGGAAAGCAGACTCATGCTAGCAAAACTCAGGAGACTGATGTATATGTATTAAAAAGGAAGGTGACTTTATTAATTCACTATGAACAACTAAAGAATGCATCAATCCTTCAGAAGGCAGTTTACCACAGTAAGACTTGGTGTTCATGGAAACAGAATAAGTGGTGTTCCTCCTGCACAGGAGATTCTGCTACTCTCTAAAACAGGACTTATTGCCAGTACAAATGGATACAAGTACTCTCTATCCAACAGGGGCTGTTGGTCTGATAGTACTTTTTAGGTACCATAAAAATGGACACAAATAGGCTTTTATTTTTTTCTGTTTGGAGACAGAGGAAAATGCTCTTCTGGTGAACATGTGTGTATTTGTGTGTGTGTGTGCATGTATGTGTACGCACACATAAGATGTCAATACCTTTTCATTAGGGTATCCATAGTCAACTCTTACTGCCCAAGATATCTTTATGTCTCTTTAGATCATTTCATTTCTCTTTGCTTTAGTCACCAAGTATTGGAGTTTAATAATTTTCAGAAGGTATTTTTATGGTCATGCTTTCTGGGATCAAGAGGGACACCACATGGTGGAATCCACATTTGCCTACAGTTCCACAAAGTGTTGGTTAAATTCAAATCAACCTATATCCACTGTTCCAACTTCATGTGACTGCTGTGCCAGGTTCAAAATAACATCCCAAAGTGTAACAAGAAGACTTAAAGATATGTTTACCTGTTGGATGCTTATAGACATTTGTTCTTTGTAAGGTACATTTACTCATTAATTTTTCACTAATATTTATAGTCCTCCTCTACCATTTCTTGTACCAGGACTTACTCAGTCCAAGAAATAGAAAGAAAAACATGCTTATGCTTTTTAAGAGCCTATATTTTAGAGAAGATAGATTTACTTAAAAACAAACAGGTAATATGAAGCATAGAAGAGAGAATATTTTTCTATTTAGGGGAAGAGTTAAAAGACTTTATTAGAATGATTTTTTAAATTTCTCATTTTCTTGGGGTGGGGGGGGAGAACTGAGATTTAAACTCAGAACCAGAGCTTACTAGGCAAGTGCCTAATTTACCACTTGAACCATGCTGCCAGCCTAATAACAATGACTATTTTAAAAGTTTAATATAGTGAGATAAGAGAAGTAATATAAGATTCTTTCTTGTTTCTTTCCTACTTCCTTTTTATACCTGAGGAAAGACTTCTATAATAGTTTGGTGGTTCTTGATCTTTCTTTATGTATATGAAGCATATATACATACACATTTATATAGGAATAGAAACAAATTTATGTTATATAAATGTGCAACATTTTTCTATTACATACCCACACATATAAAATATACAAATACAATGTACTATTTGAATAAATACATGTATAGTATCATAATATATTAATATTTGGGATAATTGTTTTAGATTTGTTTATTTTTTCTAAATTGCAATCGAAATGCATACAGGAAACTTGAAGATATGGAAATAAAAGTTTTTCAGCAAGAGGGCTGTTCAAATAATGTAACTGCCATATTTCCAGGAACAGAAATCATGGTCATTTCTCAACTTTTCCAATAGATCAGGTTTATGTCAATTCTTATCTACCACATTGTAATTCCTTATGGGTCACAAGAGAAAGCATCTTTGATTTTCTCCAGTACAAGTTGTGAATATGCAATGAAAGCACAAGGAGTAAAGATTAAGGAAGGGAAAGAAATGAATAGGCAATTGTTCCTTTCCTAGAAGAGTTTCCATTTCCTTTTTTTTTGAAGACAGATAAGATGCATATGTATAAAACAATCTAGCATAAAACAGTTTGAGGCAATAGATATATAACATAGATTTCTGATATGCTGTTAAGTAAAAAAAATATTCTAGAAGGATGTATATGTGTAAAATGTCTGTCTGTCTGTCCCTATCTATGCCCTGTCTGTCTGTCTGTCTGTCTGTACCTATCTATGCCACAATATGTCAATGTGGTACATACATGTCTATGTTTATTCTTGCTCATGAAGAGAGCTATGTCTTTACGACCTAACAGTGGTTACTTCTATGGAATACAAGTAGGAAGTCAGAGGAATTAGATTGTTTCAAATATCCTACATATTTTTACAATAAAATATATTACTTTTATAGTTAGGAATATACAAATTAACAAGATTTCCTGAAGGGGAAATATATATGACAAAAAGTTAAGAAGAGGCTGACTTACAAGGAACGCATTGGTTTACATTCTTAAGCTTCAGCTTTTAGCCATTTTTTATCTTGACAAAGGAAACACAAAAATGGAAAGAAATGGGAGTTTATAATGGTGTACAAGGCACTTATCTATCTATTCAGTTGATAAAGCCCACAGACTTCCACAGAGATAGAAAACTTTGTTGATTCAGATTCTTCTTGAGTAGTTATTGAACAATAGAGAATACTGAATAGAGCACACACAGAAAAAGAAAAGCAATACAAAGATAGTCAAGGAGGAAAAACAAACACACAAAGCAGAAAGAAAAATGAGTAAATTTTCAATCGGAATCATCTGGATTCCACTTGTACTTCAAGATCAAATTTTATTACGACACATCCATTCTCTGATGTTAAAATACATACAGTTTATGGCTGTTTTCAAGATGCAGTGGAAGGGGTGTGTACAACAATGAATATGGTCTTCCAAGTCTGAAATATTCTCTGTCTGCACTTTTAGAGAAGCAGGTCATCAATCATTGGTTTATATGAATGGAAAGTGAACCACTCAAACCCACTTGAACCCCAAACTTCCCCAAGAGAATGTATCATTCTTCACAATAAATTATAAGGGACAATGAAAAAAATTAAGAAGAAAAACAGACCTGAGGCAGACATTATTGGAAAAGGCAGAAAGATAGAATGGCAACTGGTCTTAGATGACTGGCAGAATTTAAATGAGGAGAGAATGGAATGAGGAATGAGTTAGATGGATGAGAGCTGTGCTCTGACCAGACATTGGGGAAGAAATGGAACTGGTACCTGTAAAGGGCCATGAAGTTCACTTGGCTGAAGGTAACTCCAGTTTACATTGAAAACAATGATTAAATGGGCATAATCAGGCCGTAGCATGAAACATAGAGAGCTGTAAATATTGAGTGTTTATAAATGGTTTAATAGAAAATAGATGTCAGTATAAACCACTCATTTCACAAGGAAATAACACAAGATAACACGTATCACATAGAAGGATTTGTAGAATGAGGGAAAGCCTCTGAAGTGAAGCTTGTTTTATTAAGTAAGTTATACTAAAAGCTACATTTTAGGGAGATTACCTAGTATTCTTATATAGAATGCATCAAGGGAAGAAAAGACTCAGGGGAGCGAGTCTTTTTAAACTTCAGCAGTATAATACACTTTCACGTGTATTATACACTTGAAAGGGCCCATCTCCAACTTCACAAGATTGTGGTAACAATTAAATGCACAACCATGTATTAGTTTACTTCTGTTCATCTGTTAGTCCCAATCTTAGGGTTGGTTAGGCTGCGACAGATCACAGAAATGGGAAAAATGAAGCCAAGAGACTTTTCTAAATAAATAACCACTAAGGAACAATTTATTGGATGCAGGAATGAAAGAGGAAAGGGCAATGATTTCAGAAGGGGGAACTGGAAGAATGGTGATGGATCACAGAAATGGATCTGCATCTGTGATGGATGGCAATATGGAGTCATGATAACCATATCATCTAAACTTCATCCCCCCATCTGTTAACCCAGCTATAAGCCTCCTCACCTAAGTGAGCAACCTTCTTGTATTACTACAGAGATGGCTTGGAATTTCTGAAAGGAAAGTATATTTACATTCATTTTTAAACTCAGAAAAATTCAAGAATGCAAAGAAAATCTTGAAATAATTAAAACATATAAAATCATATATCCAATTATTGCAGTGGTTAAAACTTTACAATAACTGGCTTGACAAGGAATGAAAAATGGTGAAACTAAAAATTTCCACATGTGACTTTAAGAAAGAATAATTTGACATAGAGTATCTGGTAAAATTAAATATCTTTAAGATTTTAACTTAATTGTATTTATATCATGTGAATCAGAATGGTAAAATTATTTATTGCCCTTTTCCTTTTATTTACTTCTGATTTCTATTTTTACAGTGCTGGAATTCAAACCTATAGCCTTGTATATGACAGACAACATTCTATCACTGAGATATGGCCCCAACCAATTGCTTTTTAAATCCTTTTCATTTAAGTGGAGTCTGGCTTTTGTATTATATGAGACAACCCCAGGACATAGTCATAAAGCAGAGCTTATTACAGCATTACAGAGTTCCTAGAGACCAACCTGCTGGAGAAGTATGAAATGATATGTGGTACAACTCTGCAGTGATCTGTCACACTACAGGCTCCTTCCTTTTCTGTGAGGCCACATCCTTCAAGAAGGTGACAGGGCTGGTAATTGCATAGTAAGCCTCCAGAACTAGTTAGGACTCTGGAATGTCACTTTTTTTTTTCCAATGTAGTTGTTCACCATCACATAAAACATGAAAATCTTGAGAAACAAAATACCATTTACCTGCTAGCTCTTGTCAGAGAGTAACTCATTTACACAACAATCCTTCAGTCTAAACTACCAACATAGCTACCTTTTTTAAGTACTTATTTTTAAAAGATTTTAAGAACATTTCTATATACAGCACTAGAAAATGTGAGAATGAGAAGAAAGAGAAAAGAGCAACACATTTTAGCTTTGTAATGGTAGGAAGAAGAGGAGGAAGAAGAGAGAGAGGAGGAGAAGAGGATTAGGAGAGGCGGGAGCAGGGTGTAAGTGAAGCAGGACTAGACACAAAAGCTAATTAACTGATGCAGCTGGGGAAGATCCTTGGTTGTTGTGCCTACTTTGTACAGTTTTGAAATCTTCCATAATAAAAACAAGCACCTGCCTAGCTTTCCCAGACGATTTCCTATATAGTACTATCAACAGTACTGAAGTAAATGTCATCAAAACACTGAGTTAAAAATTGAAGAGTTCCAGAGGCTTACTGGCTTAACAACAACAACAACCAAAATTATGCCAGACAGTAATTCTTATTATGTGGACTGTACTTATAGAAAGTATTTTCACATCCATTATCTCAGCTGATCTTCATGATAACACTAAGAGAGACAGTGGGTAACACTGTCATTGTGAAAAAGACATATGCAGTTCAGGAGTTGACAGTCATTCATTCCACCAATATTTACTGAACATCTACTATGTGCCAGGCAGATTCATTCAAGGTGATTATATCTTTTGAATGTGCATAGTATAGAAGAGGGAACAGATTTCGATACGTGTAATTACATGCTGAAGTGATCATGCTACAATTGAATGTTTTCCAAATTTTGTTGTACTATGATGACCTGCAGTAGTAATTTATATTACACCTCAGTATACACAAACATATGCTTAAGTGAAACAAAAATTTTATGAAAGAATACTCTTCCTATGCATGACACATACTGGTATTTTCTTTTTTTGTGTAGTATTGGTATTTGAACTCAGGGCTTCAAGATTATGAGGCTAGTGCTTTACCACTTGAGCCATGCTTCCTGCATAGCTTTTTTATAGTTTTAGAGATGGAGTCTATAAAAATTTCTCTCCCTAGGCTGGCCCCAAACTGCAATCTTTCAGATCTCAGCACCTCTTGAGTACTAGTATTAGAGTCATGAGCCACTCACTGGTGTCCATTACATGGAGTTTTGATTTTATTTTTATTTGGTGGCCCTGGGTTTTGAACTCAGGGCTTTCTACTTGCTAAGCAGGCATTCTACTCTTTGGGCCACAGTCTCAGCAGCTCTACCCTGGGATTTTCTATTATGCCCTATGCAGCACCTTTTCAATTTTAACAAAATACTTGGTTATAATACCTTACATGAATGTTGCTATTTACTAGTGAACTTCAACTGATAGTGTTCAAATGTGCAATGAGGACTGTGAGTTTATAGAATTTGTTTTAACACAAGGGAAACCAAAGCTTCCCAAGGAGCAGGAAAAGCTTTAAGTAAGAGGTTGGCCTCTGGAGATTTAGTATTAAAGCGGCAGAACTAAAACAAAGGTCTTCATATGCTTCAATCGTTTTGCTAATGCAGCATACTGTTCCATCTTGTGCCAGGCAAATCCAATATGGCAACAGGCTGGGAACTCACTAACAAGCTGTCTTGAAAAGATGTCAGCTGTCATTCATGTTTACTGAATCTTCATTATGTGCATAGCATGTCTTCTAGATTGTATTATCATTCTAACAAACTCCCTGTAAAACAACTACAACTACTTGTTTTTATTGGTCGTGGGGCTTGAACTCTGGGTCTGGGCACTGTCTCTCAGCTCTTCAGCTCAAGAATAGCACTCTACCACTTGAGCCACAGAGCCACTTCTAGTTTTCTGGTGGTTTACTGGAGATCAGAGTCTCACTGACTTTCCTGCCCGGGCTGGCTTTGAACTGTGATCCTCAGATCTCAGCCTCCTGAGTACTTAGGATTAAAGGCGTGAGCCACCAGAACCCAGTTAACTACAAATATTTTTAATGCAAAATTAAATTCTATTGTAAAATTAATGTCTCTATCATGAGGTAAGATTTACTCTATGGTAACAGCTCTAAATATCTGTCCTTTTAAAAGATTTTTACAAAATAAAGCTTTATGCCAATTGTGGTAACTCACGCCTATTCTCCTATCTGCTTAGGAAACTGAGACTGAGGATTGTGTTTCAAGGCTGGCTCCAATGAAAAGTTCATGAAATCCCCATCTCAGCCAATAGTGAGGCATGGTAGCACACTTATCAACCTGGCTACATAGGTTGCTGAGATCAGAATGATCACAGTTCCAAGCTAGCCCAGGCAAAAAAGTTTGTTAGACCTCATCTCAACAGAAAAAGCTGCCCGTAGTGACTTGAGCTACAGTGAGAAATATAAATAGAACTGTGGCCCAAGCCTGAGGAAAAAGATCGTATCTTAAAAATAACAAGGAAAAAGGCCTGGAGACATGGCTCAAGTGGGAGAGGGCCTATCTAGCAAATTTGAAACCCTGAATTAAACCCCAGCATTGGTGGAGGGAAGCCTTAAAATGCAAGAGGGTAGAACACATTAAATATAAAATCAAATAATCAGGTGCTATAATTTTTATAACACTATGTGTCAAACCCATGATCTTGCACTACTACAGAGCTACATCCGCCAAATACTGTGATTTTAATCCATCAGTTTATGTTGTGATTTTGTCCAATGTCATAATCTTCTATTTCAGTCTCAGAAATGGACTTCTAATCTATATCAGCTGTTCCTATTATGTACAGAGCTTGGGAAGGAGTTAGTACTGAGTCCTCCATTAAACTAGTATCCCATGCTGATCTGCTTGCTTGCTCTGCTCTGCTCTCTACAAATATAGGGATAAGACTGGGAATTCCATGGACTTGGTATTGCTCTCTCTTCCTCTCACAGGAATCTCCCAGTTTTAGGTACTTATTTTTCAAATCTAATTTGCTCTACTATACCAATGACTTATATAGTGAAGGACCTAGAAGGGTAACTTCCTTCTGCTTTTTCTCCATTAGCTAATAAGAAAGAAAAGATGTTCATGAGATGCTTGTTATAATACTAGTACGCACTAGGCCTTCAGTACTCATTGAAGAGACTGCTATTGATACAGAAGAGAAAATAGAAAAAAGGAAGAAGGTTAATTGGATTTCACAAGATATTGAGGAACCACAACGGTTTCTAATTTCTACATCACTATGGGAAAACATCCTTTGAATATCAGTGATGAAAGATTTGGATGGCTCATTATTTAAAACACAATACTGATAGGCCAGGCATGGGGCTTCTCACCTATAATCTCAGTATTTGGAAGGCTGAGCTAGGAGGATCCCAAATTCCAGACAAGCTTGGGCTAAATAATAACATCTTATTTTTAAGGAATTATTCTTAATTAAAATTATATTAAGTGAAAATTAAGTGGAAAAATTATATTAAGTGAAGTAATCCAGGCATAGGATCAAAGTGCATAGGACCATATATAACGAAGCATATCAACATGAATTCCAAGAACTAGAAACAAAAGGTTCTTGTAATGTCCTGTATGCAGTTATTTCCTTTTTTTCCTGTTTTCTGTAATCTTTGCCTTGTATATGAGTTTATCCGATCCATGGAAGGGAAAGGGAATCACAGAAACAGCAGGACAAAGGATGAACTAATGCAACAATGATACCTGACACTATGTTGGGAATGAGCTATATAACGATGGGGAGGGCTGCAGGAGGAGTAAGCATGAGAAAATGAGGGTGGGGGTAACATTGTTTAAAAAGAAACGTACTCATTACCTTAGTTATGTAACTGTAACCTCTCTGTACATCACCTTTACAATACAATGAAATAAAATAAAATTAAAATTAAACAAAACTAGAAAGTGGCACTGTGGTTCAAGTGTTAGAGTGCTCACCTTGAGCTGAAGAGCTGAGGGACAGCACCTAGGCCCAGAGTTCAAGCCCCACAACTTACAAAACAAAAACTAAACTAAACCAAAATCATTAGTAAGGCCTTATATCTTCAATTTTATGATGGAAAGGCCTTATAAAGTTGAAGGGATTCTGATTTATAGGCCAGAAGGAAAGGAGAAGTGCATTTTTAAGAAAGTCACTGAAAAACAAGCTATATGTAAAGACATTCTAATGTTTGGCTGAATCGCAAGACATGCTTAGGCTTGATGACTGAGCATTTCAAAGAAGCCTGAATAGGTGAGTAAATTACATTTACAAGGTCTTCAAAGGATTTCATGTTACAGGGTTTTTGTTTTGTTTTGGTTGTTGTTGTGTTTTGTTTTCATAGCAAGTTTAAACCCAAATCATCACAGGCTTAGCAAGTAAGAGTTCTGCTACTGAGTTACATCCTCAGGCCAGATCTAATTTAGACCACCAAGGATTAAAAAAAATCTGTAAACATTTAGTGGAGAATCAAATGATGAAACACTCCAACTATCAACTAAAGATATATAACTAAAAATAATGAGACTCTTGACTTTTTAATCCATAATTATTTTTACAGAGAAAGTAGAATTAAAAAATAAACACTACATGATTTTGAGGGTAAAGGTGAGTATAAGAATGGAATTATTTTGCTTTCTAAAATCTTTAATACCACTTCTAACTTTGTATAAAACACCTTCACATTAAGCACTTCTTTGAGTGTCCTAAACACAGTATGCCCCAAACTTTCTACCTTTTCCTCTTGCCAAGGACTATTCTCATGCTTCTTAATTACTTCAGTGGTTTCTAAAATGGGATGCATAAGAAAATTCACTGAAAAGGAAGTCAGAATGCTTAAACTGCTAAATTAAATATATATTCAAATATATTTTACTATTGTGGATATGTGTGTGTGTGTGTGTGTGTGTGGGTGGGTGGGTGTGGGTGTGGGTGGGTGTGGGTGTGTTGAAGTTATGACTACTAATCCAATGTAACAGTCTTCCTTCATTGCCTAGAATGCTCTGCATACTAAGTGCTTAGACTTTCATGCAGTGCTCCAGCTCTCTTCCTTCCATTCCCCCACTGCTGAAGGAGACCAGATTCTCTTCATCCGGCTTAAATATTTGCATAAACTACTTTTTCCAACTTATCCATTTGAGACACCTTCACTAGTCAAAAGACAACATTCAATGACAAACAAAAATACACACTAAATAGTCCAAGCCCCTTAACATAGTTTCTAGGGTTTCTTGAATCTTATCTCAACCTGGTGTAGTAGAAAGCAAGCGTGTACTTGAGGCCTAGTTTTAAGTTTTGGTCCTGTCTCTCACTTGCCTCAGTACTTCGGGGGAACTACTCAGGATTTCTGAGCTTCTGTTTCCACCTAGGAGTGGTGAAACGAACAGTTCCATGAACTGAAAGAGGTATGATATACGGTAAGAGAGAGATTAGCATGGAGCCAGACACTCACTAATCAGTCGTGTTATTGGCTCACCTGCTACAATTGTCCTCTGCCTTGCCTCAATGATTGGCCTCGGGGCTCCTCTAGAATAGTCACTGTTCTCAAATATAATGTATGCTCTTCTCCCCCTGGTTATACTACACCCTCAGCCTCAAATGCCCTTTCCTGCATTCTCCAGTGAAATTCTACCAATGCTTCAAGGCCTAGCTCAAATGTCAACCCTTCCAGGAAGTCTTCCCATTATCCTTCAATCAAAAATTCATCATGTACCCTTTGTGTCTTCCCAGCTCATTGCTTGCATCTTTGCTTTAGTATTTATTTACTTGAGTTATCTTATTACTTATTTATACATGTTACCTGCACTGAACTGTAAGCTTCTTCAAGGCAGAAAGTATGCTACTAGAAGGGATAAAATAAATGTTTGCTGATTGAATAACTAAATGTATCAAAACTCTTCTGAAAGAAAAAATATGTTTTTTTTTTACCAAAGTACTAGTTACTTATTTTACATTTTAAAGTAAGTTTTAGAAAAATGCCTACATGAAAAAATTAAAATTTTATTTAATCTTTACAATATCTAAATAAAAATAACAAAGAAATGATCTAAAATTATGTAATGTTGATGCTTCAGATGCAATGCATAAGATATTATGTTTAAACAGTCAAGATGGCTTAAAAAACTGATGGTGCTCATTGTTATCCCAGGCAATTAGTGAAGGTACTACTGACAAAGGGCAGTAATTCCAACAGGAACAAACCAATGGTACACACATGACAGGGTACATACACATATACATTCCTAATATGCAGTATCAGAGATCAATTTAGTATCAAAATATTATCAAATATTTACTGAACTCTCACAGATATAAAAACTTGGAATAATACAAGACTCAGGTACAAAGACTCTCTGTAATGGAATTGTAAGTAATATTTATTTCGGTCTCTGTATTAGCTAAATTTTCTATAATATGTATTGTTATAGTCAAAAAGTAATTCAGAAAAGGCCAAATATGAAGAAGTTCTAATTAAAGCTTATAGTTGCAAACACCAAAAAGCTTATTAGCAAACTAGAGGCCCGTGATTTTTAACATTAATCACACTACGTACACTGATATAATTAAAATCTAGTTAAAGCTTAGCTTAGAGAAGGTTATTAATGTAACTGGTCTTTGTTCTATGCAGAGAGCAGAATAGGTAGGGGCCGATGTCCATATTGTTTCACTGCTGTCTTTAGGGATTGATGCTATCCATAAAATCTTCCCCATGACAGCAGAAACATAGCAGGCCCATTCCTGCTGATAGACTTGGAGGCTATTCTCCAATTTGGTCCATAGATCAGGAGACTATCCCCCAAATCTGACGTAGAACCTGGAAAGTGTGGCTAGCCTGTTGTACAGTAGGAGACTAGCAGATCCTGTGTACGCTCAGGCAGGTCAAATGCAACCATCACAGCTGTGGCCTGGCACTCAAGATGGAGCTTGTGCAAATGAATGGGTCACTCAGGGGATAAGACTAAGAGTTAGGAAGGGCACAGAAAGCTGAAAGGAAGGGAGGAGAGTATAAGGCTAGAGAACAGTGTCATCAAATGGAGCAGAGAAAAGAGGAAACCATATAACTAGACTGTCAAACGAGTGACCAACTAGTTGTTTCTTCCCCTCCTGTGTTCCTGCCATTCTCCCTCCAGAATTCACACTCCCTATTTGTGCTTAATTCCCTGCTTCTTCCTATCTTTTCCTTTTTCCTATGGTCCCCTTCATCATGACCAAAATCATGTTTTTATACTCTAGAGTCTCTCCCATCTCCACTCTTTCCCTCCAGAGAGCAGAGTGAGAAGTGAAGGAAACACTACCCCACGGCAGGCACAACACCCAAACTGGCTTTCCAAGCATCTTGCAAGAGATCCAGGCTGATCTCAGCTGCAGGTAGGAAGAGCAGAGGTCAAGGACAACAGCCACACACCTCTCTACTTTCTGTTCCTGGCCATTCCTGTCCTCATTTGCACTAGCTTCAATTACAAAGGGGGGCATTGTCTTCAGTTTAAGTTATCATCTGATAACTCTAGGGCTACCTTAGTTTTCTGGTGAATTTCAAAAATGTAATTTCAAAATGCCATGAGTGGACAGGTTTAAAAGTAAATACACAAAATAGCTGGGACACAAGAGTGCTGAGTTAAAAGTCACAAGGCCTCTGGATAGGAGTGCATTATTTCCATAGTGCATCATCGCCATTCCCACGAGGTCAATTTGTGGGCAAAGAAAAAACTCAAGGCAAAAGGTCAAATTCTGGGTGTTTTGTTTTCTTTTAAAGAAGTTCATGTACATTCATCTTTTTAAAAAGTAAATGTACATAAAGATCGAATTGAATCAATAGGGTAAATTATTATTACATGGCAGAGCTGTGGGTGCTAAGAGGAGCAACTTTGAAAACTCAAGAGATGGTAACTCAATGTAAAAATCTATTAACAATTTGTCTTTTGGAAACTAGTATCTGAAATCAGAAAATGCTAAGGTTGTATGGGGAAATGTGTTTGCTCTGCAGAGGCACTATTTTGCACATCATCAAAAGCTGCACTCACTCTCAAATGAAAACTAAAATGTCCTCACAGTTTTGTTCAGCAAAGAAGTACCATTTGCTCTCATAAACATTTTCTTGTAAAATATGCCAGGAAGTGAAAAAGAAGTCCCTCATTAAATAAGACTAATGCACTCAGAAGCCCACAGGCCCACCAACAAGCTGCTGGAACACCTAAGAGGGGCTTCATCCATTGCAGCCTGCGCCTTCTGGGGGCACTAGCCAGCTGCAAGCCATGGAACAGGGACTCCCTGCGTTTCTTGCAGCTCTTAGGCACTTGGACAACAATAAGGCTGAAACAGGAGCTGCTGGGCTCTGGGTGACCACCTAATATTGCTGACTATGAGAAAGAAAGGCTGGCTTTGAGGGGAAAGGATTGAGAAGGACAAGAGGGGGTTGTTAGGGAGCTTAAAAAAGAACCATGATATGAATGTGAGGGCCCTCACTGCCTTTGACTGAAGGCAAGTTTTACTTTTAGCTCATTTGCTTCCTGGCACTGCCCTGCAGTGCCTTTCTGAATGGCAGAACCCAACACAACTTTAAGAGCTGATTTTAGTGTCTGAGGTAATGTGTAAGAACATCAAGTTCTCAGACTCAGCTCATTTTAGGGATTAGCACATATAGCCTATGAAAGATATGCTGCATATGTGGTAAATCAAACTCAGATTTAGCCCCTGGATAAAGCCACTTTATTTTAGCAGCAGATTGCAGCAAAAGTACTCCAAAACAATCATTTTTTAATTATTGATGGTGCACTGAGTTCCCATTTGCTCCTACTTCTCAGAGCATTTTACAAAGCCCATTAACAAGAGGCAGTTTACATAAGGTTTAAGGGAGTAGGTTCTACAGCCAGATTTCCTAGATTGAGTCAGAAATATGATATAAGCAAAACACTCAGCTCTATGAGCCTTGACACCCTCCTCTGTAAAATGGAACACTAGCACCCCCTTACCTCACAGTACCTTGAATAGAGCTAGGTACATAGGAAGTACTCAAACAAGGTCAATAATTGTGACTGTTAAAGTGTTAATGCTGGATACGAGCCTTGTGTCAAGCCTGACACAAGGACAATTTCGAGTGTGAAATAGATGTACCAAAAAACAACAACAACAACAAAACAAAAACACCCCCCCCCCAAGAAAAATGGTAGCTCATGCTTATAATCCTGGCTACTCAGGAGGCTAAAATCTGAGGACTGCCATTCAAAGTCAGTCCAGGCAGAAAAATCCATATCTCTCTTCTCTCCAACTAACTACTAAAAAGCCAGAAATGGAGCTGTGGCTCAAATGATAAGCGTGCCACCCTTGAGCAAAAAAGCTAAGGAACAGCTCCAAGACCTGAGTTGCAACCCCAATATTGGCACGCATGCACATGCACACGCACACACACACACACACACACACACACACAATCAAAAACAAAACAAAAATTGTTATTATTCACATATAAACAAAAAAGGATATAAAGTACAGACATAAATCCATGTATTTGGCACCATTTAATTTTTGACACAATTGCCAAGAAGATACATTATGGAAACAACAGTTTTCAATCAATGCTGGATAAAATGGATAAAATTGGATATCTAATGAATCTAAGAATGATACTGGACCCTGGTCTCAAACCATATACAAAATAATAAAAATAAACTAAATAATTAATAAAGATCTGAAACTGTAAAACTTCAAAAGAAAACTAAAAGGAAAAGTTCCATAGCCTTATGTGGGTAACAATTTCTTGATACTGCACAGGTGATGGAAACAGAGTAGACAAACAGGACTGCATCAAAGTAAAAAGCTTTTCTAAACAACAAAGAGTGATCTATCCATGGATTAGCAAGCCAGACATCTGCCAGATGGACTAACATCTGTTAACAACTCAAACCATTCAAGAGCAAGAAAACATGTAAATCTACTGAAAATGAGCAATTAATGGACAGTAGTATGGAGGTTCCTTAAAAGAACTAAACACAGAACTAGCATGTAATCCAGCAATTTCACTACTAGTTATACAGGTATATGCCCACAGGAGATCAAATCTTTGTACCAAATGACACATGTATTCCTGTGTTTATTGAAGTACTATTCTCAACAGCTAAAGTATGGAATCAATTCAGATGCCCATAGGTGTATGAATAAAGAAAATATGGTATATATACACAATGGAATACTACTCAACCATACAAAATAATAAAATTCTGTCATCTGTAGCAATGTAGATGGAACTGAAGAACATTAGGTTAAATAAAACAAGCCAGATACAGAAAGGCAAATACCGTGTATTCTCATTTATAAGTTAGTTGATGGTCACTAGAGACAGAAGGGTAAGGGGAACAGAAATGAAGAGGCATTTCTAGGGACTAGAATGGGTAATAGAGAAAGGGGGAAGGTGGAAGTCGAGGTTTAAGAAGAATGAATGGATCTGATCAATGCACACACACATATGTGCACATGCACACACACAAACACATACACCACGGAAATATCCAAGTGAAACTCCCTAGGATGTATTATTAGTATGCGTTAGTAATGATACTAATAAAATGCATACTCTTTGTGCTGGACTTGGGGCTTGAACTCAGGGCCTGGGCACAGTTCAAGGCTAGTGCACTACCACTTGAGCCATAGTTCTACTTCTAGTTTTGTAGAGTCTAACAGACTTTCCTGCCCAGGATGGCTTCCAATCAAACCACACTACTCAGGTCTCAGCTGCCTGAGTAGCTAGAATTATAGGTGTGAACCACAGACACCCAGTTAAAATAAATATTAAACATAGTAATAATAAAATGGTTATTTGTGGGGGAATGGTGGTGAAAATATGGTAGATAGGGCAAGAGTAGGAGCATGGCAGTACATCCTTGTTTATGTGGTTTTGGCCTTTAGAGCAAAGGGAAATACTGGCCAAAAATACCTCAAGGCGTATTTCTGGCATCAGGGTCCATGTCAGACTTTCAGTGAGACAGAACAAGGTTTTATGCTGTATTGTACAGCAAGGTGACCACAGAATAATAATGATAATAATAGTCATAGTAATAATGTATACTTCAAACCTGCTAAGTAGCTTTTAGGTGCTTCTATCATAAAAAATGCTAGGTGATAAGACATATAGTTAATGTGTTTAATAATCTGCATGACTACCTCTTCCATGTTAAGAATGTATTTTATAGCCAAGCATGGATGTCTCAAGCATATAATCCCAGCTACTCAGAAGGCTAAGATCTGAGAACTAACAGCCAGGAAGACAAATTTGAGGACTCTTTATCTCCAAATAACCAGCAAAAAGTTGGAAGGGGGGTCTGGGAAGGTGGCTCAGTGGTAGAGTGCATGCCTTGCATGTATGAGGCCCTGGGTTCAATTCTTCAGCACCACATAAGCAGAAAAAGCTGGAAGTGGCACTGTGGCTCAAGTACTAGAACCCAGCGCCTAGGGCCAGAGTTCAGGCCCCATGACTGGAAAAAAAAATTTGGAAGGGGAGGTGTGACTCAAGTAGTAGAGTGCCAGCCGTGAGTGAAAAAGCTGAGTGAGAGCATGAATCCCTAAATCAGGGGGGAAAATACTTTTTAAAGGTTTCACATTAATTTTTTGGTCTCAAATATCCTTGTTTTGGGCATATAACAAAAGGTCTAAAATGATTCCAATGAATGAAAAGAGAAAAATAAAGCTTAACATATTAAATAAGGTGAGTAGTTATAATATGTTAAAAATTCATATTTAGCAGGTTTGTACCAAATACTTCCTTTATGTTTAGCCCTGCCTAAACACTTTTTTAAAATCTCATTTAATATGTATCTAAGGATACGACACATTTACAAAATGGGCACAGTGGCTCATTCATGCAAGCCAGCACTTCCAGAGGGAGATGGATCAGAAGGATCCAAATTCAAGGTCAACTTGGGCAACACAGTGAAATACTGTCTCAAGCAAAGGAACACCCTCTTCTCCCTGCCACCCCCACATCTTTAGCTATAACAGAATGACTACTGGGTTATGTGCAGACTCATTTAAGCTGGCCTCTTCAGTGTACAAACTGAAAAGAATATTAAACTAAATCTTGAAGTAATTTTCAAGGGATACAAGAAATTCATATATCTCCACAATGTAGTAGCCTACAGTGTGCATGAGCACTCTGCAGAAGAGCTGCATCAGCTTGAGCTGCCAGCTCCATGGATATTTTTGGCAGCCACAGGGGCCATAACAGAAAGCCCCAGTTCTAAAGGATCTCTAATCACAAATTAAGGAACTCCACATTACACTAAACACTTGGGAGTATCTCAATTTCTTAACTTAGTTTTCCTGCAATCATCGTATACTTCATGGAAAATCTGTATCGATCTCAACCCTTTCATTTAATTGGGAGGAAACTCTAAACCAGAACAAGTGAGTAAGTGGATTTCAATCAGCTGAAAGGGTTTTTGGGTGTGGCTAAGATAGCTAACCAAAACTTAGCAACACAGGATACATTATGAGTAAGTCTTTTTTTTTTTAAAAATAATGATGCTAACTCACCAGATTCTTCTGAAAGAGTCCTTTTATTAATTTCGATGAAAGCAAGCAGAGAACAAGTTGTAATATGAAACACAATTTATGTAACTATGGTGAAATTTTCTGACAGAGTTGCATCTTCTAATGTAAGATTTTATGGTAAAACAACTATCAAGAATTAGTTATCCATTACTGTAAGAGAATTCTGTAAACAATAGTATCAGGGTGTGTAGGGGGGAAAAAAACAATTTTTTTTCTGGGTTTGAACTGTTTTCAAAGAACTCCACAGAGTCCTGAAAAAGACCATGGAGGGATCTCTGTAGTGAAAACATAAAAGTTAGTGGTTGGCTGGGCGCAGGTGGCTCACACTTGTAATTCTAGCTACTCAGGAGGCTAAGATCTGAGCCTAAGATCTGAGTTCAAAGCCAGCCCAGACAGGAAAGTCCGTGAGACTCTTCTCTCCAATTAATCATAGAAAACTGGAAGTGGAGCTGTGGCTCAAGTGGTAGAGTCCTGGCCTTGAGCTGAAGAGCTCAGGGACAGTGCTCAGCCAGAGTTCAAGACCCACGACTGGCCAAAAAAAAAAAAAAAAGTGATGGGTGGGTAAGATATGTGCCCTTTATGTTCCAGAATAAAAGCCTGCAGTTTATTGCCAATAATAATAATAATAATAACAACAACAACAAATTAAGCTGGTTTTAGACTCATCACAGGATGGCACTTCCTGTATAGATCACTGAAATTCTAAGGTCGATGATACTATCTCTTTAAATTTAAAAACAAAAACAAAACTATGCTCCCTACAGTTTAAAATTAAAGAGCCAAAACTAAACCTCAATTGAAATTATACTGTGAGGCAACTCTAAAAGCTAAACACAAAAACATGTTCAAATAAAGATTGCAACATCAAGGGAAAACCATCCTCAGATATACAGTTTTAGATTCTCAGACATTTCTGACTCCTGCCCAGATGAGATCAACTGATCTTCCGAGGTTTTCCCACCACCAGCCAGCTACTCAGTCACTATTTCTCAGCCACATGGGTTTACTCAGGGAAAGGCATGCAGCAGGCTTACAGAGCCAACAGAAATCCCGTGGGTTGGTTTGGTCTGCCTTTCAAAACCATTATATAACCTCTGATAACTAGACAGCAGTATGTAAGTACACACCCAACTTCACTATAGGCAGGATGCCTTGCTGGTTTAATAAAGAAAAAGAAAGAGCTCTGTGAAGGCCACAACCCATCATGTCAAGAAATGTCAGAAAATTAACAAGTCTAACTTGTTACTACTAGTACTCCTACTACTATGCTTTTTTAAACAATCATTTTCAATCAGTGTAGCACTTCAATTAAAAAAAAAGCCCGATGATTCAAAAATAAAACTTCAGACTTAATTTTTATAAGCTTTGTTAACCACAGAATTCTGAGAATCTAGCTTTTCCAGAAAGCCATGAAAAATACTTCAGTTTCACCATTTTCAAATTCATTTGACTTTGAAACAAAATAAACATATTACTCTATTTAATATCGTTGCACAAGCGAATTCGCAAGAATGAAATGTGTTCAAAGTTCCTAGAAAAAATGTAGCAATACAGGCTGCCAACTTGTTCAATGTCAAGCTCTAGGCAGTATAGCAGCACCAGCAGTAAATGACTCAGAGTGAATCACGCTTAAGCTATTTTTGCTTTTAAAGTACTGCCAGGCACTGTGTTAATATTCAACCCAGAGTAAATTTAGCTCAACAAGAAAACAAGTGTTTCCATGGTTGCTTCTTCACAGTGTTTATGGTATATATGTAGTCATTAGGCACCGGAACCCAGCCAGGTGAATTAAGTACAAATGCCCATCGTTTATCTGTATCCAGGCGTTGGAAAACTGGAAACACCACTAAATGCACCTTAGGCTATTCTTCCATTTCCTACATCCATCCACCTCCCCACATCCCAAATAGCAAATATGTAGAGAGTATTATTAAGGGCTTATACCATTACAGTATCTTTAGAATTAGTGTAAATAGGTGTTATTTGGCTTTGTATTAAGATTCACAAGCACTCACATTTTTCTGCTAAGGTAACTGCAGGGACTAAAATACTTTATGTATTTAACAAAAACAGTGGAAAATATGATTTACAGATATCAAATGGATTCCCTTGAATGGTATCTTGTATGGCAAATACTTAATATCTGGTCATGAGGTGAACATTCCAGATGTATTTAATGGGAAGATAGGTCTGTTCCTACTTGTCTCTTTGCTTCCTGGCTGCCATGAGTTGACAAGGCCTCTCTCCACACATTCCTGCCATGAGATACTCTGCTTCCACAGAACTGACCCAACCAGCCATGTGACCTTGGATGGAAACCTCTGCAACTGTGATCCAAAAATCAACCTTTCCTTCTTAATACTTCACTATCTCAGCTATTTGTCACAGCAACCGAAAGTGAACACAATTAGTGCTAAATATATTTACATTGTTGTGAAATAGATCTCCAGGGGTGGGAAGGTGGCTCAGTGGTAGAACGCTTGCATTGCATGCTCGAGGCCCTGGGTTCAATTCCTCAGCACCACATAAGCAAAAAGCAAAAAGCTGGAAGTGGCACTGTAGCTCAAGTGGTAGAGCGCTAGCCTTGAGCTAAAGAACTGAGGAACAGCACCCAGACCCACAGTTCAGGCCCACGACTGGACTAAAAAAAAAAAAAAAAAGAAACAGATCTCCAGAAATTTATATCTTACAAAAGAGAATCTCTACTCTAAGTGATTCTTTTAAAGCCTCATTTTTAAAAAACATGCCCTTTGTGGCTGGGAAGGTGGCTCAGTGGTAGAGTGCTTGTCTCGCATGCATGAGGCCCTGGGTTCAATTCCTCAGCACTATATAAGCAGAAAAAGCTGGAAGTGGCGCTGTGGCTCAAGTGGTAGAGCGCTAGCCTTGAGCTGAAGAGCTGAGGGACAGCGCCCAGGCCCAGAGTTCAGGCCCCACGACCAATAAAAAACAAAACAATACATGCACTTTGTATTCCAAAAACATATAAAATATTACTTTAAAAGCACAATGTATTGGGATGATGAAGGGATAAATGCTAGAACTTTCCCCTAATTAAATCCGCCTGTCTGTTTAAACAGCCATTACAGTATTGTCTATAGTCAATATACTACTACACTTATATGCAGGGCTCGTATTTTACTTGGCAAAAATAATCAAAGTTAGCTTTCCCACCAGAAAAGTGGAATGTATATGTTTTAGTGTATATGAAAAATCTTAGAATATCTATGTACAATTGACATTCACCTAAAAAAATGAGAAAATTAGCTTTCATTAATAATGAACATTATGCAGATCATGTATAAACTTGAACAAAATACTAGGAAGTTCATACAGAAGCTAGCAATCAAAAGCCTGGGAACCATTGCTTGAATGAGCATGGATTCTTGAGAGGCAGGAGTGCTACCCCTGTTTTCTATCCCAATACCTGCTGTCCTCATCACTGCCACCATGTATGTAGTGGAAACAGCAGGGTCAGCGGGCATCTTGAGAAGAAATGGTAACCTGAGCAAGGCAAGTCTGGAAAACAGCCACTCAAATGACCTCAAGATAGCTGTAATGACAAACTGGGCACAGTAACAGTCACAGACAGCCATATCAAAGCCTTATGCTCTGAATTAAAAACAAAACAAAACTGAGCAGTTCTCTCATTAAGATCATTACCAGCAAGCTCCCTGAAGGTTATTAATGAAAGGTCAAAAAAAAAAAACTTCAATATTCTGAAAAAAGCCTAGCATAAAGGTAGTTATGTAATAGAGAAGACATTTCAAAATCATGGCTCTAAAGAACAGCTGTTGCAGGGCACTGGTGGCTCACACCTATCATCCTAGCTACTCAGGAGGTTGAGATCTGAGGATTGTGGTTCAAAGTCAGCGCAGGCAGGAAAGCTGTGAGACTCTAACCACCAGAAAACCAGAAGTGGCACTGTAGCTCAAGTGGTAGAGAGCCTGCCTTGAGCTGAAGAGCTGAGGGACAGCGCCCAGGCCCAGAGTTCAAGCCCCCTGACTAACAAAAACAAAATAAAACAAAACAATATAGAATATCTGTTAAAGGGGTACCTCCTTTGGTGAGGGAAAGCATTCTCACTGGCTTGAGTGGAATCTTTAATGCCGATGGAAAGCATCTGGCATAGCCCTGGTATATAGCAGAGATGCTAAAGAAACTTGTTGACCAATGACACACATTAATTGCATGTCCACGAAACACCTAGAAATTCATGCATTTTCAGGTCATGTGTTATATTCATTTCTAATTAAAAGGTCCATGTTAAAGGAGTGCAAATAGTTCAATCTCCACAAGGAACATATTCAAATCAAAGTAGAGGCAAATGTGGGAGAGGAACAAATAATTGAAGTGTTTAGATTTTTATGACAATGAAGCTATTCTTTATGGCAAATATGGGCCTACACATTTGTCAACACCATTTGATTCAGCAGTTTTAGTTCCTTTTTTAAAGGAATGAAATTATGCTGCATGTGATGGATCACCTTGAAGCCAGTGTGACAAGTGAAATAAGACAGTTACATGCATAGGAGACACCTAAGGTATCATACGCATACAGAAAGGAAGTAGGAGGGGTTACTAACCAGGAAAGGATGGGGATTTGTATTTTATGGGTGCAGCATTTCCATTTCAAATGCTGAAGAAGTCCTGATGATAGATACAGTAATAGTTGCACAGAATATGAATGTACTTAATCCCACTAAATAGCACACTCAAAATGGTTAAAATGATAAATTTTGTGTTATAGAAAATTAACATACAAACACATACATACATGTGTATACCAAAAGTAAGTCCTAATGTGAATGACGGACTTTAGGTAATAATAATGTTTCAGAATTGTTTCATCTATTGCAAACACGCCTCTCCTCATTCTCTGTTAAAAATAGGAGAAGGTGGGAGTGGAAAAGGAAGTGAAATGTGGGAACTTGGTCTTATCCTCTCAATTCTATAAACCTAAAATGGTTCTAAAAACACTGCTTATAAGTTAAGCAAAAACTCTAAGCAAAAGCAAAGGGGCTGCTCTATGTCCAAACTCTTCTTCTTGCATATCCTGTGCTGGCCCTCCCATGGGCCACTCCCTAAAGCTCTCATGTATTCCCCAATTCTGGAGGCAAGGCTTCTGGATTCTCTTGCTCCTCTGGCCTCTAGATGCTATTGCTGTTACCTAGGCTGCCTACCTGTTCTGACCTACAACCAGTCTTGACCTCAGTGTTTATGTATAGTCTGGCTGGAAGGGACTGGCCTACTTTTGACCTTCAGTACTAAATCTTGAGACACTCCCCTAATTCTGTCTACTAACCTTTATTTATCTTGCCGTAAGGCACAGTTCAGCCTAACAATAATTAAATAGGAAAAGCACTCAGAGGAATAATATTGGTACAAAATTATAATAACCCAAAACATTTCTTAACAGTCTAAGAGTTCTTTGCTCATGTAAATTGTTTCTCTGTGAAGTGGTCAATGCAGACTAATGGATAAGTAAAATTCCATTGTATAGTTTCCAGAGTAGTTTCTTTCCTACACTTCTCTTAGAGTACTTGTCTTTCAATTCGTCATGTATATGTGTAATCTATTTACTCACTAAATGTCCATCATGCCCCAGAAACTATTCCAAATACAGATGACATAGTAATGATTCGATTCAAGTTGGCAAGGTGGCACATGCTTGTGATTCCAGCCACTCAGGAGATGGAAGAAGGAAGACTAAAAAAGTCTGAAGCCGGCCAAGGAGAAAAAGCTCTTGACTTCCATATGAAAAATAAAGCTGAAAGACTTGGTTGTAGTTCAAGTGGTAGAGTGTTAGCTTAGTTAAGCACCAGAACTTGGGGTTAGGGGTGAGGAAGAAGAAGGGAGATAGATGAGACTCAGTCCTTATCTTCAAGTAACTATTTGGGGAAAATTCACACAAGGAAAAAATTCTAGAGAAAAGTACAATCTGTATAAAGGAGCCATCATCTATCTATACTAGAGGAAGTGATAAATAATAGTGAAGTAATAGTAATAATAGTAAACACGTAAATCACATTTATTATATGTCAAATTTCACAACAATCCTAAGAAGGATATATACTATTATTGTTATTTTAACAATGATGGAGATATCAAGGCACAGAATGGTTTAGAAACATCTGTGGTTTACACAAGTAGTAAGGGCCTGAAACCCAGACTCCATCTCAGAACATGAAGCTACATAGTTCAAATTATGAACTCTTAACCTTCATTGAGACTCTGAAAGAACAAGTGCTAATCTCAATACATCACTTTACAATTATTTGCATGGGGTTGTGCAGTTCTCAGAATACTTACATATGGCATCTTGTTTTCAACTTATAGCCCTGTGATACATATTCTCTGAAATAAACAGTACAGCTATTCAAATAAACAAAATGATAGACGTTGTTATAAATTCTTCACTAAAAATAATTGAGGTAGTAGAAAAATTTGTTTTAAAAGATTCTATAATGTATCATATGGTTAGCACTGAAGTTAGACAAAATTTTGTTTTATGCAAAAGGAAATGACAAACTAAATAATAGGATCCACTTTAATAGTATTTCAAATGTCATTTTAACAGTGATAAAAATTATAATTTTGCATTTTATTATTAATTATACAGTTAGGTTAAAGCACTCTAGGAAGAGATATATGTTTTATTATTGCACTACGCATTGAAATTAAATACATTTAAATGATTATTTAAAAGTATGTTTATAGAGAACTAATTAAAACAGAAAGTTTATAGACTAAATTTACTTTTCAAATTTAGGAAAGGAAATTCCCCAATTATTTCTACCAGCTCTACCTTAAATAGATCCAGATACTCTTGCAGAAAGTACCAGCTTACATTACTAATGGGGATTTCCTTACTGTATTAATTATGGATTTCCTTCTCAGTAAGGAAACATTGTTTCTCCTTTTTTTTGCAATATTGGGTAAAGAGTACTACTCAATGACAATGAAATGTGCATTTCCTTTAAAAAAAAACAAACATTCCTTAGTAAATTGTGCAAAAGCACACATATATCAGATGAAAGAAAATTAAGCCTTGGCACTGTGGGGAAGAAAACAACTAGCCAGCCATGTTCCCGCATAATATCTGCTCTGGTCTTTCAGTTGTATTTGCTCACACTCTTCAATATTTGCCACTTGCAAAGACTCTCTTTAATTAAATAATTACCTTTTTGGAAAAATACAACTTAATTCTAAATTGAATAGGATTCTCACATCCCCACTTGCTCAAAATCTTCCCCACTTGCTCAAAATCTATCTCTTCTTCCAAATGCTATTTGAAACTTATTTTCTCTCTGAAGCCATCAGATTCTGGTTTCAAAGATTACGCCTTCTTTAGGTGCTAACTAAATGAATCACATATCCTAGCACTTGATCATTTACTTCCTATTTTTCTCCAATAACACTAATATTTCTTTCATGGAACTTATTTTACTTTGACATAGTCAATTTAAGATACCCACTTCTCTGTTCCTAACTAAAGAGACTAGATCTTATCCATCTATGCAGTACCCTTGATAAAAACAATTAGTAATAACTGCTTGTTGAATATAAATTTATGAATCCTGGAAGAATATAAATATAACATGCCATATATTTTTTCCTCCTCCTCCTCCTCCGCCTCCATTCCATACATTTCCTTCTCCCATTCCTCCTCCTCCCTCTTCCTTTCCCCACTTCTTTCTTCTTTTAATACCAGTCCTAGGGCTTTAACTCAAGGCCTAGGCACTATTCATGAGCTTTTATGCGCATAGCGTTCTACCACTTGAACCACAACTCCTCTTCTGACATTTTGGTGGTTAATTGGAAGAAAGTGAGAGTGTTGCAGACTTTCCTATCCAGGCTGGTTCAAAATTTGATGCTCAGATCCCAGCCTCCTTAGTACCTGGGATTGCAGGTATGAACCATAGGTGCTTCTTCTTCCCTTCCCTCCCCTCCCCTCCCCTTCTCCCCCCCCCCCCCCCCCCCCCCCCCCCCCCCCCCCCCCCCCCCCTCCCCCTCCCCCCCCCTGGGCCTAGGCACTGTCCCTCAGCACTTTAGCTCAAGGCAAGCTCTACCACTTGAGCCACAGCGCCACTTCCAGTTTTCTGGTAGTTTATTGGAGCTAAGAGTCTCATGGACCTTGCTGCCTGGGCTGGCTTTGAATGCAATCCTCAGATCTCAGGCTTCTGAGTAGCTAAGATTACAGGCATGAGCCACCAGTGCCCGGCTTTCCTTCTCTTTATTTATTTTTAAATTTTCTAAATACCTAGTGTCAGACACAAGGGACACTTCAAAATGTTCAGCACTACTAAACCAACTATAGTTGAATTTTATTTATGTTAAATTCTCTTTTCAAGCTGTTTTGAGTACTGAAAAAGAAAAATGTTCCTGCTCAAACATGAATCTGAAGAATGAGATTCTTTCAATTACTATTAAATCTTCATGACAAGCATACAGCAAAGAAAGTCAGACAGCCAATGTTGTCTGTGCAGTTGAAAATGGATACTGGACTATTCAAAATGAACAAATATGAGTTGTTGTGACAGACTGAAGTCAGGCTACCATACTTCCTATTAATGGTCTATTTGCCTAACTCTGGAGTCTGGGATGACTAATGATGGTTCTGACCAGTTCTAGTAAAAGTCTTGTACAGTCTCCAAGCCTAGGTCCTTATCTCCCCCTCTACCATGAACAAACTTGAGTAAGGATGTTGGGGGATAAGGCTAAATGAAGTGAGGATCAGCATTCCCAGCAGAGGGTGTAAAGGTGTCCTACGTCTAGGAATCCTGCCAGTCGGGCAATGTGAGTGAGCCCAGCTGAACCTATAGGAGATTTGTCCATCTAAGCCATTCCAAATGGCCAACCCTCAGAATCATGAGTCCAATAAATGGCTGTTATTATAGGCTACCATGTTTTGGGGTTTCACAACAAAAGCTAACAGAGAAAACTGAAAACCCATTACCATTTAAATTAAAATGAACACTTACATGAGGTTGTAAGACTAATTTCTATTGCACAATAGTTTTGAATTTTAGTCTATACTCATTGAAAATCATTCCTGTGTTTAATATTAATTTTTAAATAATATTAGAAGTAAAAAACTGAATGATGACTAAAGCACAATTTTTTTTCTTTCTGTTCTTTTTTTTGGGGTCCGGTCATGGGGCCTGAACTCTGGGCCTGGGTGCTGTCCCTCAGCTCTTCAGCTCAAGGCTAGCACTCTATCACATGAGCCACAGCACCACTTCTGTTTTTTTTCTCTTTTTGCTTATGTGGTGCTGAGGAATTGAACCCAGGGCCTCATGCATGCAAGGCAAGTGCTCTACCACTGAGCCACCTTCCCAGCCCCTAAAGCACAATTTCTAAATAAAAAGCAATTGCTAGCTTTTGGATGAAATGTTTTTGCTTAACACTTATTATGTAATAAATGAGTATCCCTCATCTCTTATTCCCTTATGTGCCATGAGAATTAAAAAAAAAACTACACAATGTATTTCTTGCTTATAAAATCAGATAGGGGAAGTCCTGTTTGACCTTTACTCTTTATTGCTTTAAATACCAATTTCTGGGAAAGGAAAAAGCCCTGAAGGAAACTCACTCAATATTACCAATGGAGTACAATCATAGAAAATACAAGACAATGGCTAATTCTATCCCCTCGTTTTATTGTTTCATAATTTAGCTTATGAATTTTAAAATATAGAAATTATGCATATTTTTGTTTAAGTCTGAGAGTCATTAGTAAAAGATAATTCAACTAAAACTTAAAAATGATACTAAGAAGACAAACTCTTTCTCCCTTTAATTTCTGTACCATAAACACCTTGGTCCTCTCCAAGCACTTATATATCTCCACCTGTTCCTCTCCTTAGGAGCTTTTGGCATCCTTCCCCTTGCATGAGTTATCTATTCCCAGTTCTCCTTCTCTTCTCCCCAGTCATGGTCTTATACCAAAGCCTTTTTATTCCCATTTCTTGAAGATTTCAACCAAAATCCAACACATTAAATTCAATATATCTAACACTGAAGTTATCTTCCCCTCCTAAAATACAATCATCTTCCACAAGCCATTCTCATACTTTTTAGTGGCATCACTATTTCCCTAGTTGTCCTCTGTCACCTCAGAGCCACTGTCTACATTTACTCTTCTCTGAAATCTACTCTTTTAAACCAAATGAAGTCCTATACATTCTACCTTCACAGCACTTTTTACTTCAGGTCTCTCTTTTCCAATCAGCTGACAGTAGTTCTAAACATCTTGAGCCACTGACTGGATCACTGTAGCAAGACCTTTCCCATATACATCTATCCCATATACCACAACCAGATCCATCCTCTTACTTTA
The DNA here is from genome assembly GCF_000151885.1 of Dipodomys ordii. Classification (NCBI taxonomy): domain Eukaryota; kingdom Metazoa; phylum Chordata; class Mammalia; order Rodentia; family Heteromyidae; genus Dipodomys; species Dipodomys ordii. Next base: position 414,092 of record NW_012267298.1, on the reverse strand, counting down.
TCATTCATTTATTTATTTTTGGTGTTACTTTGGTGTTGCACTTAGGGCCTTGCTCTTGGCAGGCAACTTTTCTGACACTTAAACCACACCTGAAGCTCTTTTTTGCGTTAGGTTATTCGGTTATTGCCTGGGGCTAGCCTGAACTCAATCTTCTTATGTATGCCTCCTATGTAGCTGGGATCAGATAAATGTGCCACCATGCTCAGCCTCAGCTTCACCTTCTTAAAATTCAAAGCCAATCAGATGACTCACCTTTAAGAAACTTAATGCTCCCAACAGTCCCCATTGTTTATTCATTAAACTGTTCTAGGCAATAAGTGTCTCTATAAATCAGTCTCACCTCACCCTTGTAATCTTTTCTGACTTATATTCACAGTCTAACTGAATTATTTGTTCCTTGTGTTTTAATCCTGTTTCCCATTTCTACTCAAAATAATATTTCATTGTCTAGTAATGGACATTATTACACAAACATGCACAAAAACATTGCTTTAAATTTTAACATATAATAAAACATTTTCTAAATATCTCACTTTGGTGGCAAGTAATTTTCTCAAAGCTCTTTGTTGTTTTTGAATTTCCTATTGAAAAAATATATATAAGCTGCAATTTTTTCTTGATTCTAAAATACTACCAAATATAAGAAACAAGGTTTACTTGACATCTTACTGGGTAGCTAGGACCAATGTTCCCACAAAATAGAATAGTTAAGATTGATAGTTTAGGGAAGGAAAAGTTTTTGAAGCTAATATGTAAGCTTCTACTTTGCGTGACTAAAATTAAGTTAAAGTATATTGTCTCCTAGGGAAAAAAGGGAAAATCATCTGTCAGGAAGAACTCAACGATCATATTACATGAGGAAAGTTGCCAGAAAGTCTGGGGACATCTCCACTCAACTAACTGGCAGACACACTTTTTGTGCATAGTCTGAAAAGGTGACTGATGAAAAGAACACAGGTTAACGCTATCCTGTCATCATTGAGAGGACTAAAATGCATCATCAACAAAGATTCCTGAAATGAGTTGCTAAGTTATGATCCTACTCATTCATTCTCTAAATATATAGTTAAGTCATGGTTCTATGTTAGGTAGTATTCTAGAACCTGGGAATACAAAAGATCAAGACCTGCGCTCACTGAACTTTCTTACCAAATGTAAGTCTCCTATAGAAAAGCAATTAATTCATCTGAAAACTTTTTTTAAAAAGTAACTTGACTACATTTATATTGTGGAGCTCTATTCAAGGCCTTTCATCAACTTTCCCCACTCCTATTCAAATTTTGTATGTCAGGTCCCAGGACCAAGAAATCTCAAATGGCCAGCCTCTTTTTCTCTTACTCCTAAGACATCAATTACTTGTTTACATTTCTGATATCCAGCACCATGCACTGCACATAAGAGATGCCTATTCACATGTAAATAGATGAGTGAAGCCAGGGGAATATGGGAAATCTCTTTATCTTCTGATCAATGGTGCTTTAAAAAACAAGCTCTATTAACATCTTTCTTTAAAAGAAAGGATGAAGTATACTGCTAGGTCTTTCAAGGTGTTATGGGAAAACTGTGGAGCCCATATGGGCTATTTCTCAGTGAGAGCTTTTTCTCTAGGAAGCCATTTCTACTTTCCTCTCTCCCTGTTCCAGACATTATTCATATAGGGTCCTGGGGCTGATACAGTCCAGGAACTAAGTAAGGAGAAGATGGAATCTCTAAAAAATTGCAGACTTTTGAAATAAGACACCACATAATATTTTTTACAGGCTAACTAAATAACCAAGTTAAAAGAACAAAGTCAATTTTCTCCATTTCACTGTATGTCTCGAGAAGAGCTCCTAATATAGTGAAGTTTTATACAGCACATACAAAAGCTCCAGCTCCATTCCATTTACTCATAGTAAAAATGTTTCAACTAAGCATATTGGTTCATAGTCTGAATAATACTTGACACTTTAGTCGCTATCTCTCTATTAAGAAAACTTTGCCAAAATCAATAATATCCTGGAAAAAGATCTCTTACCTATCAACAATTTTTGTTCACATCCTTGCCTATTACAGAACATTCTTCAACTACTTGACAGTCTAGCAATATTTTTCCTCTATTAACTGTTTTGCAAATGACCAAAGTACTGAATTTGTTTCTTTTTACATAAGAACTCATGTTAACTGATAATTTTTAAAATGCTTATCCTTATATATCTTAGGTATAAACAAAACTATTTGAAGTAAATGCTTTTAACATGCAGGAAACTAGTATTTGGGCAGTATATTAAAGTTTGTAAAATACTTTCATGTACATAACAGATTTAACCCTCACCTGATTCTGTGGGATTATTACTATTATATATTCATACTTTATAGGAAAAACTTCTGTGAGTTGATCAAAAAGCACAAACTGTTACTTGGCTGGCCCACAATCTGAACTTATATTTTCTGATTGCAAATTTCAGGGTCTTTTCATGGCTAAGTAGCTAAGTAGATGGTGCCAAAGAGAAAATACAGGTTCTGTGAGCATACTTTGTATTTTGTTCACTGCTGCATTCCCAGCACATCAGACAAACTACTGTTGAATGAATGAATGCTAAATTCAACAAGGAACATAAAAATGAGACTTTTGAATATAGAATAATGTTAGTTTACATTCAAACCTAAAGCATAAAGTACAGTGTAATTCATTAGCAATTAAGCTACATCATATCTGAAGTTGGTGCTAGATTTGCATTTGTATTCTTAGCTAAGGAACATTTAGTAGATAAGCCATTTCCAATCCTGACTATATCAGCATTGTTTGGGGGAACTTAAAACATGCCTTTAGGTCTACTAGCCATTAACTAATCTGAATCTGAATTTCTGGGGTAAGAACTAAGCTCTATCTGTTATTGCTGTTGTTGTTTATTTCTAGTATTGTTTTGATGTCCATGTTTGTTGCTGATGCTGAGTGAGAGGTGACCAGTGGTTCTCAAATGTGGTACACGGGAGAAATACCTGGAGAAATGGTTAAAATTCAGTTCCACTCCCTGGTTTAGTAGGTCTAGAGTAGAACTGACAATCCATAGTTAAGTGATTATGATAATGGAAAACTGCAATACCTGGCTCAAGTTTTTTGTCTCACTCATTTAAAGAATGAGTCCATGGACAAAGGAGAAGCAAAATGGCAAGATTCTTGAAAAAATAAAATAAGTAGAACTCCCTCTAGAAGGGAGGAGTTTCAAGGGAGGGTCATTATCTGAAACATACTGTACCAGAGGTTAATAAGGTGTCTCTTTAGGAGAGAGCCACATAACTCTTAAGATGATTGGACGGCACACAGGCTATCTCCATCCCAGACCCAATCAGGCTTCACAAAACCTACGCCAGCCCTTTCTGCTTCTTTTAGCCTTTCTGACTGGGTGTCCATTCCTATGCACACCTCTATACAGTATGACTCCATCTAGACAGCATATTCTGGAAAAATTAGAACTAAAACTGCTAGACTGTAGTCATCAACTATGATGGGCACAGGAGAAGGTAACCAAGTAGAAGAATGTGCAGGACCTTTTATCGTGCAGAATCTCATCTGTAAAAGAGGACTAATATGTCAATCTACTACTTTAAGATGCCATGAGAAGTAAATCTAATAACACATAAGAATATTTTGAAATAAAATATGCTTCCTAAATGACAGGTATCATGCAAGTAATCTGCAAACATTACCTCTCTTATTACAATATATACAAAGGGCAACACTTTCTGGTATCTCAGACAAAGTGACAAGACATTGATAAATAAACCAACATCTAGTTAATGGGTTGAAGAGAGAATAACACATAATCCTCAGGGCTGCTTCCCACAAGGCCAGATTGGCAGTGACAGAGATACACTTAGGATAAGCCTACAAAGCATGAATGAAACATCCAGGCATCTTTCTTCTTCCAGTTCTTTTGAAGTGTTGGACAGAGACATTTGCTTTTTTTCTTTCATTTTAAGCTTTCTTTGCGGGGAGGCTCAACTGCTTAGAACAGAGGCCCCTATACAAGCTAGGTAAATGTTCTAGCACCGAGCTACATAGCTAGTAATTTTTTTCTGATTATAGAATTATGCATACTCATTATAGGAAAAAAAAGTATAAATGCACAAGATTTTTAAAATACAAAAGTAGAGTTGAGGGCTGGGAAGGTGACTCAGTGGTACAACGCTTGCCTTGCATGCATGAGGCCCTGGGTTCGATTCCTCAGCACCACATAAGCAGAAAAAGAAAAAGCCAGAAGTGGCGCTGTGGCTCAAGTGGTAGAGCACTAGCCTTGAGCTAAAGAGCTGAGGGACAACGCCGAGGCCCAGAGTTCAGGCCCACGAATGGATCCCCCCCCCCCCAAAAAAAGTAGATGTGAGGTTGAGGTAAAAGTATAATGCTTCCTCAACCAGGTGTGTTTATTTGTGAATATGTTTTTTTAAGTTACATTTTCATATAATTATGAGTTATTTATCTATCTAAATTTGTAAATTGTCAGTTTAAGTCGTTCTTAATTTTCACACAGGTGTGTTTATCTTATTATCATTAGTTATAGTTCTTTATATAATCTGGATACCTTATCTATTTCCATGTACGTGTTTTGTGAATATTTTTCTCCAGTCTGTAGTTTGTTTACTCATTTTCTTTATGGTTATCTTTTGATGAGCTAAAAGTTTTGAATTTTGGTGAGGCTTAATTTATATGAATTCCTATTTAACCTAGTTACAATCATAATAAACATTCAGCTTTGTATCCTGATTTCAAAAATCTCTTAATAGAAAAGTATTTATTCCCTAAGATTATTAAAACTTCACTAATATCATTTTTCACTGCAAAACAGTCTACATCATTAATGAAGCACATTTTACTTACCTAGCTTTTTACTGTTAATCTGTCATATTATGATTAATAACTTAATTATAAAAATACTAGAAGAAGTTGTGATCTACTATTTCCCTTTCTAAGAGAGATTCTCAGATACAGAATTCTGAAGAAGACATACTAGAATGATAGTGAGGAGATGGTATATGTTAGCTACAGAGAATTCCTTATCTTGACATGCAAAAGGGAATTCTGAAGATGTGAAAGCATGATATCTACAGCCAGAAACTGAATCACCACAGGGGACATAGCTCATTCATTAGTATGAAAGTCAGGTCTTTTGATGCCTATTATGGACCCTATACTGCTGCATTACACAACGCTTTCCAATTTGAATATTATTTGAATGTGCAAAATTATACCAGTTGACATGATAGCAATATCTTTCTGAACAGAAGCTCCAAATTTCCATAAACATGAGATTGTTTTTGCTCTTATATAACTGCTGACATACACATAAAATAATACTCAGTTATAACTGCTTTGCCCCCCCCTTTTTTTTTTAAGTCATGGAGCTTGAACTCAGGGCCTGGGTATTGTCCCTGAGCTTTTCTGCTCAAGGTTAGCACTCTACCACTTCTGATTTTCTCAGGGTTAATTGGAGATAAGAGTCCCATGGACTTTCCTGACTGGGCTGGTTTCAAGCTTTGATCCTCAGATCTCAGCCTTCTGAGTAGCTAGGATTACAGGCACAAGCCACTGGTGTCCAGCTTAAAACTGCTTTTCAAAGTGAAATAGTTTTGTACTTCATACATTGGATTTGACTTTAAAATTTCAGAATGAATAATGATTAAATAGTACCCACTTGCTATGCATAAATATAATTAACACACCACACAGTAAGCTGCCAAAATTCTGCTTAGTCTCTTTTTAGAAAAAAATAAAGTACTAGAACTATTTAATAATTCTGCCTGACCTTCTCATTATATCTAACAATTACAAAACTTAAATCATTCCAACTTTGAGAGTTATAACTTGACAAGGTGATCATTTTCTTAAGTATAATGTCCGTCAGCACTGGGACACGTATAATTTGCCTTTATCCTAGAATCCAGCTGCTTTCTGAGAATGGATAGCATCACACTCATAAAGTAAGTCGCAGTGAGAGAAACACCCCTACTTCAGTTGTTAAACTTGCTGCTGACTCATTTGTCCCTTGATAACTGAACCTTTCTTTACTAGCTTTAATTATAGCTACCTCTCATTCTGAAACTTTCCTTTTCCTTGTGAATGCATTTGTGGTCCTTGGGCCTCCTGACTGTGAGACACTGGGGAAATAACGTCACCTCCATGATTCTTATTATACAGTGTTTGGTCTGCTAAAAACAAACCTGCAGTTTTATGCATTCCTTTCCCACATATGGACATTGTAAAGATTAAGTGAGATAATATATGTGCAAGTGATTATTGTTGTTATGCTTGAAATACATTTCACTGAACCCATTCTAAACTTGTAATGCAAAAAATTCCCTACTCCTCTGCCTTAATATAGTGACTATTCATACTAGAAACGTCATTCCCAGCAGTATTGATTAAAGTAACTGCCAAAATCAAAGAGTCTAGAAAAGAATCATAAATGCTATTAAAATTCTGATTCCCTGATGTATAAATCCAGCTGGCCAAGCAAGATATCCTCTGTCAGGTAGATAAAATGACTTCTCCGTATCATGAGGATCCATTTACAGCTCTATGCAGAGGAGATACAGAGATGATTTACACTCAAGTCTTATGACAAGCCAATTTCAAAAAACAAATGAAATGGAATGGAATTAAGAGAAAGGAAAACAAATGGAAATATTTTCAAGAATTGGTATAGTAGAGGAGAAAGGCCATGAGCTTGTTAGATTTTCAGCAGGTAGGATCTTAGGCAAGTAGTATTATCTTGCTGCTTATTTTCTAATCTACAAAAAGAATACAGTCATCTTGCAGAGTTGTGAGCTCAAACAAACCAGCTGTTATCCACTGATTCAATGAACATTCATTAAGTGCTGTATGGAATACACACTATATAAAGCCTGACTATATTTTACATTCTACAGAATGAGGACAAACCTCAGATAAATGAAAAATGGATGTTTGTCTTTACTGCTCAATATAAAAGAACCTCCATGGAAACTAGTTTGCACTGTAAATTAGCTCTTCTAGACCTCAATAATCAGATTAAAAACCAACTATTACAGAATAAATTCTTTAATTTGAATTTATCCCCTTTTACCTCACTTAATTATTCATTTGATATTCTCAACTCAGCTGTGAAATGGAAACAAGATCATCATCACTTTAGGTACCAGGCCTAGTTTCCCCTACTCCAGTATACCCTCTCTAGCAGCGTCTCTAGCAGCGTTCATTTATTTACTATCCTTATAACTCAGACATGTCACTCTGAGCAGAAGCTCTCAAGTTATGATGGGAATCCTAAAGATTCTGCTTGCCAACAAAGACCTAGGCAGCAATAACACTGTGTACCTAAACCTCATGCTGGAGTTCATGGAATATGGCAGTGAGTAAAGCAGCAAATCTATACCACTTCCTTCCATCTGAACACCTGATGAAGGAAGAAGGACACCACCAAGAGGAACAGTAAAGGTGAACTTGCTGCTGAAAGGAACTCACTACTTGATGGCATCTTTGAATGAATCCTTTGGCGTGGTGATTGGCCTCTCCCTGTTTTTTTTTTTTTTTATCAGTTTCGAGATCTAGATTGGATATATTTAAGTAAATCCAGGTAACCAATGGAGTACTGTGCAGACCCCTATGTGTACATACGTATCTAAAGCCAAAATCCCTGCCATTCAAAGTATTTCAGTAATAGGTTTAATTACCTCCGTATTTTACATTCTGCATATAGCAATCACCTAAAAATAGGTTACTGTCTGAATTTGTGAACATTTTCAGATTTGCAAATTTAAAAAATAAAGCATGCTCTTCTTTTAGACTAAGCATCTAAATGCACAAAAATTATATTTTATTAAATTATTTAAACACTAAAGACACCATATTTAGTTAATTTGATTTTTTTTTACTACAAAGTGAAGTCTTCCATCTTATTTAAACTCTAAATATCAGTTATTACCAATTGCCTTCAATTTATGCTGGCATACACTACAATTATCATGTGATGCTGTCTAGTCATATAAGAGGTTAACAAATGAATCAAAGATGTCAGAAATGGTGATAAGTAACTTGAGGAATTATCTGTACAGAATTGTTCACACAGTCTACTTAAGCTCTCCTGTGATTAAAGGGCAAGAAACCATAATTTTCAAGAATAGAGACAGTTTAAGGCAAAGAGAAAAAAACTACCTTAATGTATTGATATAAATTACCATTACTCTGTCCAAGAGTCTGTACATGTCTATCTTAAAACAGATCTTGGAAGGAAGAATACAATTCCCTACTTAGGGAATTAAGATTCTGTGAAACTGCTGCCTAGCACAACATCACCATCCTAGTCCAATTGTCTAGAGGCATAAAAGTTCTCTTCAATCAATTTTGACTTTCTGTCTCTAAGAATTAGAAAGAAAATGGGTGGCACCATTAGGAATGTAGGCTATACACATAAACGAAGGTTCAAATCCAGACCTTCTATTTGTTAAACTCATGTTCTTTCCACTGTTCTGAACTAGCTTTCTAAATAATCATTTTACTTTGAAGCCAGCAATAGGAGTTTATAAAAAGTCAGTATCTCATTTAATTTGGATAAAAATCCTGAGAAATAAACTGGTACAGACATAATTTTCTCTCATGCACAAGTATGTTATGGTTTGACTATAGAAAGATCTTTTAGGCTCATGTGTTTAATACTTGGTCCCTAATTCTGGAAACTTTAAGAAGATGTAAGTCCCTTGTCTCTGCACCTTTTTCCTTTCCTGCTTTCTGTCTGCCAAGAAGTAAGTTGCCTCCTCCTTCACATTCTTTGACCCCTGTGATACTCTACACATGTCACAGAGCCAAGTGACCATGGCCTGAAATCTCTGAAATAAATCCTTCTTCCATAGATTGTTGCTGTCAGATATCTTGTCACAACAATGGGGAAAGCAACTGTTACAATGGGATTCTGAATGCCCATGGAACAGTGATTTGTACAAAGAAATTAGATTTAATGCCTGGTCACATCTATATCTGTAAGATAAAAAAAACTTACGTTCCACTACAATATATTTGAGTGAGTATAGCCTATCTTTTGGGGTTTGCATTCTATGAATTGTCCTTCCCTGTCCCTAATGAATCCTTCAGTATATTCTTTCCTGCTAGGCCTGCACTTTGCCTCGGATTCTTTCTGGATATATTGCTATAGAGAGCCGCTACCAATAGCTGGCGATATTAATAGGACAGATAAAATGTGCATTCTTGTTTTGATTCTCCACATTTAGGTTTTACACATAATGTTAGAAACACTAGTTTCCAATACTTTTTTAATATGCTTTGATTTGATCTTTGTTATTAGTGATTCTTTTTTTTTCACGTTTGTACACTAGTGTTTTTGCCAAGCACAATCTCTGGCTTCCATTCATTTGAGAGCAACTGTGGTGATAGGCACTTAAAAGTATTCTGAACACATCTGACATACATGTATTATACTTAGGGGAGGAAACCCCTAAGAAGCAGCCACTTTCTGAATATGGTTTAGATCAGGGACCAGTAAATTTCTTTCTGTAAAGAGCTGGATAGAAGTTTCTCAGGCCAACAGCCTATGATACATCATTCAGGGCTGCCACTAGAGCCTCCAGAGGCCTCACATAACAAATGAGCACGTATGGTTCTAATTAAATTTTGTTTTAGCACTAAAATAAGATATTCATATAATTTATGTAATTTTCCCATCACTAAATATATTCTTTTTAAAATTTAATTTAAAATAATTCTTAGCTGGGAGGTAACAGGAACACAGGAGAGTTAGGCAAGATTGTGCACACAGGCGATAGTTTACCTTCTCTAGGCTCAGATCTGATGTTTTCAAAGTAAGACCTTCTAGTGGTCTACAAGCCTATTACCAATGTGAAAGACCTTTTCTTTTCTTTTTTTTTTTTGGGGGGGGTGGTAGTCGTGGGGCCTGAACTCTGGGCCTGGGCACTGTCCCTCAGCTCTTCAGCACAAGGCTAGCACTCTACCACTTGAGCCACAGTGCCACTTCCGGCTTTTTTCTTATGTGGTGCTGAGGAATCGAACCCAGGGCCTTGAACATGCAAGGCAAGTGCTCTATCACTGAGCCACCTTCCCAGCCCCGAGACCTTATTTTCTTTGTGCAATTTTTTTTGTTGTTGTTGTTGGCCATGGGGCTTGAACTCTGGGCCTGGGCGCTGTCCCTTAGCTCTTCGGCTCAAGGTAAGCCATGCTCTACCACTTGAGCCACAGTGCCACTTCCAGTTTTCTGATGGTTAATTGGAGATAAGAATCTCACAGTCATTTCTGTCCGGGCTGGCTTTGAACCACGATCCTCAGATCTCAGCCTCCTGAGTTACTAGGATTACAGGCATGAGCCTCTTTGGGCATTTCTAAACAATGAATCACAACAGTCCAAATGCAGAAGCAAAATATGAGGATCTAGACTATTTCTAGCCCAGAAACTGAAAAGATCTGTAAAAAATGTAAAACAGTCACCCTATTATTAACTTTCTTTCTTGGGGAAATACACAGCTACACTTTATATCTAATGCTGTTTATATAAATATGTAATAGGCTTAGTATTTTTAAATACTAATGTTTTTTTAATTACTCAGTTTTGATTTATAATATAATCAGTATTAATAAATATATACAATGTGAACAAAAGTTCTTTAGGGTACTCAGTACATTTTAATTACGTTAAGGGAGCATGAGTCCAGGAAGTTTGAGAACCAGCTGCTGAGTTAAATGACATTACTGCCAGCAAAGTTCACCAAGGCCTGCTCACCATTCACTATCTCTAACCTCCAGCTTGACCTCTTTTTTTCTCCCAAGAGCTGCCTGGCATTTCTTTGACTAGAAACTGATTTGATCAAATTTAATCCTATGCAATAATGTTCTTGCATAATGACATTAGTAAAAAACAAACAAACAAAAATCGGCATGGTCTTTTCACATGAGTGCCATTTAGCTATGCACAAACCATAAAGATATTTCAGCCTTTACTTTGCCAAAACAGGCAACTAGAATCAAGGAAGTATTTCTCCCTGCTTTCCATTTTCCATAAATTTCAAAAACAAAAGTTTATTCTACTTCCTTACTTCCAGAACATATCTCAAAACAGATCCATTAAATCATACCTATGATTCAGTGTACCTAAGATCTGGATCCATATATATTATGGGAGCCCAATGCTAAGCAGGACCCTCACAATAGTTTTTTCTAAGGAGTAAACTCTTCTACCCATGATGAACGTTTAATGCCAATGCTCACAACAATAATCAAGGATTTCATTTTGCAAATAAGGTATACACATCCTATAGTACATATTAGAGGAGCATTAATACTTTACTTTGTACTGTTATTTGAGATTTAAGAACTATCAAAAGATTTTAAGAGAAAGTTCTTTTAATTCCAATGTTACAATATATGGAAAAAGCATTCCTTTCAATGTACATTTATAATGTCATGCGATTTAAATGATATACACTGCTAGCCTAAGGAAACTTACACCCTGCCCATCTCTGTTTCTGACTCTCTCTCCTTCCTTACTTCTCTCCCTGGCTTTCTTCCTTTTACATTTTAGAGAAACAACCACTATTCTAACACCTTAACATTTTGTTGAATTACAAAGTTCTCAATTAGAAAATGTATCCCTAGGAATGTGTTACTCTAAAAGTATAACTTCTTTTATGAAATGATAATTTTGTGAGCAACAGAAAAGAAGGAAATTCATATTTTTTCAACCTGCATTGTAACAATATATTTTAAAACAGCAATTATAATTGGATGTTAGAGCACTGACTCCAAATTAGCAAAATAAAATGTATTCGGCTATTTTGACCAACATCAAAACTGAAATTGAGGCTGCAGTGTGGTTTAAGTGGCAGAGTGCTTGAGACACTAAGTTCAAGTCCCAGTATCATGGGAAAAAAAATCTTAAAGAAAGCCATGAGCAAATTTATATGTCCTGGGGATTTTTGCCCATTTGGGGGAGTAGCTCAAATTACATGAAGAAGATTTTGGTAGCCAAGATGTTCAATGAAGAGCAAAAAAGACTTAGAAGACAAGGGAAATGCTTACTGTTTAAATCTACAGTAAAAGTCAGTCTCATCATGATTGCAAAACATTCCAAATTGTGAAACTTAAGTTACTTGTAAAATAGACAAAAGTAAAGTAGCTTCCTCAGTCATTTTTTGAGATCTCAGCATTAATTTAAAGAAAATGCTTATATATATTTTAAAAGGCCTATTTCAAAATTTCAAAATAGTTACCTCTTCACTAAGCACATATAAGGAAATGCCATTTATGTATCATATCATGTAGCATTGCTACTCCTTGTGGGGGGGGGAAAAGTGTAAAACAAAGTTATTTGCTTCATTATCCAGCTCTTTAAAGAAGAAAAGAATCACAGTCCTAAAAATTAATAAAGACCATAGAACCTATAAATAGATGCTAATGTAAAAACACAACCTATATAACATGATTATTTAAGGAAAGGACATAGGTACTTTCATGTGCAGAAAGGATATATTATTTCTGGCAAATTCTGTCTCCAAACAGGTTTTATCTGTATAATAAATTATCTTCATTACTAGCACTTTAAAATAAAAAATTAAGTTCATTAAAAAAGCTCAGTGACTGTCCATAAAGAAAATGCAAATCAAAATGACTTAAGATTTCATCTCACTCTAGTTAGAATGGCCGTCATCAAGAACACAAATACAGGAGGAAAAGGAACCCTCATACATTGTTGGTAAGAACATAAACTAATCCAACCACTATAGAAATTATAGAAATCAGTAAATAGATAACAGGAAATATTTGGGGTACATACAACATGTAACAGGGTAATAACAAACCTTTATAACAGATAATGAAGAGATTATTAAAAAAAAACTACTAAGATCAAGTTAAAAAGTGTCAGGAGAAATGAGGGAAGGGGTAACAAGTTCAACAAGAAATGTGCTTAGTACCTTACTTATGTAACTGTAACCCCTCTGTACATCACCTTGACAATACAAAAAGAAGGGGGAAAAAAAAACTCATCCAGACACTGGTGGCTTATGCCTATAATTTTAGCTACTCATGAAGCTAAGATCTGATGATTGTGGTTCAAAGCCAGTTTCAGTTGGAAAGTCCATGCGATTGTTATTCCTAATTAACCAGCAAAAAGCTGTAAGTAGAGCTGTGGCTCAAGTGATAGAGTGCTAGCCTTTAGCAAAAAAAAAAAAAAAAAAGGCAAAGAAAAGCCCAAGGATGGTGTCCAGGTTCTAAGTTCTGGTGCACACCTGCCCATGTGCATGTGCATATGCATGTGCACGCGCACACAAACACACACACACTCAAGTTCAGTGTAATAGTCTACTAAGCATCAAGTTATGTGGAATTTATTCCACTAAAAGGATAAAACAGTGGAGGGGATTTGGCTCCATAATTGAGAAGAAAAGTCTTCTGAGAAACCATCACCAGTATTACTTCAAAGCAGTAAGATTAGGGTCCAACTTAAATTATTTTAAAGCTTCTAAGAAACCATCACCAAAGATTAGAATCCAACTAAAGTTATTTTAAAGGTTGGCACAGCAGTTTAAAATTTGAAAAACCCCATCATTAACTTTAACGAAATGGCTTTCAGTTTTATTTTGTTTTCCCAAGTCCCCTCCCAGCAGTGGGATGAGATGATACATGGAACTTCATTTCAGCTGCTGGGGAATTCTCTTAGCACTTTGTGGAAACTGTTGGCTCTCACAAATGGAAAGGCAGATTAGAACTAAAAGTTAAAAAAAAAATACAGAATTGCAACAATAAAAAGCAACTTAGGTAGAAAATCAAGCCAGGCAGATAAGCAACCTTGACACAATTAGTTCTGTTGGATTGTTCATTAAGTCACCTCTTTTCAAAAAGCCAAACCAAAGCAAAGCATGGCAAACTTACATTGCTTCTTTAGTTCTTTCAGCTGTTGCTTAAACTGTACAAATTTTTCATTTTTCTGAAAGTCTGCATCAGAATTCTTATTCTGTAAAGCCAAAAATTTCTTCTCCACCAATAATTTTAAATCTGGTATATTTTCTGGACGTTCTTCTTTTACCTAAAGAAGGCAACAAAATCATCTCAGTTCTGATAATGAGTGCTAACAAATTTTTATGAAATTGTTTATATCTCATATAATTCAGAGAAAAAGGACAACGAAATAGAAACCAGAATTCTCTGAACAGGTGACAAGATGCTGGCACACGGTGGAGGGAATCATTTATCCTATCTGATGATCCTAGTTTCCTTTCTTACATAGTTTTCCATGTTCCTACTACCGTGCTCTTCCCCTGTTCCGAGGCATATATCAAAAGGAGCAACCTCAGCAGAGCCTGTGCATCCCCACACGTCCTTTACCAGGTCTGTGAAGTTGCTTTCCTACAAAGAGTCCTTATTCTCCATGCTCCTCTTCTGGCCCATAGTCCAGTGGCTCCTACTTTAACACAATGTGAAAAGAGGTTTTACCCTTGATCTCTCATAATGTCCTACCATAACAGAGAGTAAACGTCCCAGATTGTTCTATTCTGCTCAACTCTCAATCTATGTTTCTTTCCTCAGTAATACTGGAAAAATTTTAAACATATAGGAAAAAAATAAAAGGAAATGTATTATGAAGGTATTTGACATACTTCCTTGATGCCAAAATTAACGTTTTCTAGTTAGAATTATATTCCCTCCTTCCTTTCATCCCTCCTTCTCCCCTCTCTTTTCTTCCCTCTCCTCTGTCCATCTTAGAGTTTTGTCTTTAAATTTGTCTTAATTACATCTTTGTCTCCTTTAGAATAAACATTCTGTCTACAGGCTCTTTCCCCAGGAATATTTACACTGGTTCTTTACTCTTGTATTTAAACAACACATAACCTTTTATAATCCCTATTCCCTGCCCCCAGTTACTTCCTGTTTGTGTTCCAGATCCTTGAGAGGAGCCCTTATTTTCCAGTTCCTCATCCTCAGCCTGTAGCCATTACAATTGGCCTCAGTGAATCACAGTAAAATTGCCCCTCTTTTCTTTGCTCACCATTGTGCTCTGATATGCCTTAGACTTCTACTACAGCCCTAGTCACATTCAACTGACCTTATTCCTTCTACTTGACACACAAGTAGCAGCACTGAATTTATGTATTTCAAACTAATCTTTTTAGCACCAAATACACTTAACCCAGTAACAACAACATTTTATTGACTGATATTACTAAAACTATATAACTTCTGGACTAGGAAATAACTGAGAGATCATCTAAACTTCCTCTCCTTTCTCAGTGTAAAAAATAAGTAAAATACTATAGAAAAATGTTAAATAATTATTTTCTATTATTCAATTAGAGAAAATGCTAAGACAGATACAGTAAATTCCTGGTTTTAGTTTATGACACTAGGATATAGTCCTATAGTCCTCCAACTCTATCAATGTACACAAAATTAAAAGATTATCCTCAATTTACAGTTTTTGTCTTTTTTTCCCCCAGGTCCTGGGGGGCTTAAAGTCAGGGCCTGAGTGCTATCTCTAAACTTTTTTGCACAAGTATAGAGCTCTATCACTTGAGCCATAGCTCCACTTCCAGCTTTTTTGGGGGTGATTGATTGGAGATAAGGGTCACATGATCTTTCCTGCCTGGGCTGGCTTTGAACCACCATTTTCAGATCTCAGTTTCCTTATTAGCTAGGATTACAGGTGTGAGCTACTAGAACCTGGCAACTTATCTGTTTTTGATTACCTTTTGTCAGGGGAAAATTATAATCTTTTTGCTTAATTGCTATGCATTTATGTGCATATGCGCATGTGTATGTATGCATGTATATGTGTACTGATGCTATAGTAGCTGAGCATGTGTGTATATTCTAGTACAAAGATGTTAAAGATGGCCCTCTTTGCTCATAACAAATTTCAAATACTTGAAAAACATCTGAGAAAGAAGGATAGCATCTAGTCCTTCTCTATCCACAGACCACATGCCTAGATGCAAGACTTGAACCCCGGCAAATAATGCATACTACATGTATCAGTTTGATAGACTCTATAACAAAGCACTACAGATTAGGTGGATCAAGTACAGAAACTTAGTCTCTCATAGCTCTGGCAGCAAGAAGTTCAAGATCTGGGTGTCAGTAAGGTTGATTCCTTGGGAGGACTCTTGTTTCGGCCTGTAAATAGCTGTCCCTTTGCCATGCGCCTGGTCTTCCCACTGCATGTGTCTGTGATCTCATCTCCTTTTCAAGGAACACCAGTCATATGGGATTAAGGTCTATTTGATGAACTTATTTCATTTTTATTGCCCCTTTCAAGATACTATCTCCAACTACAGCCACATTCTGAAGTACTGGGCATCAAGACTTCAATGTAAGAATTTTGGAGAAACACAATTCAGTTCGTACACTGGGTTAATGAAGACCAGAATTTTTTTAAGTTTTGCAAATTGTTACTATAAAGGTGAGGTAAACAGAAGTTAGTTACATAAGTCAGGTAATGAATGCATTTCTTTTTGGACAGTGTCACCTTTCCCTCACTCTCTCCCAGTTTTTCCTATCTGTCCTTACCCACAAGTTGTATAGTTCATTTTCAACAGAATGTCTAGTGAGTACCACTGCTACATTTGTTCATCTGTAGTCCCTCCATTTCTGTGCCTCCCCCTTACCCTCCCAAAGACCGCTCAACAAACAAACAAGAAGAAAAGAAAACAAAAATAGCAACAAAGAAAAAAATCTCATTTACGCTTCCTGGAGTTTACTTTGATGACTATTATTTTATTTTTATTTTTAAATTTTTATTTATTTATTTTTTGTCAGTTTTAGGGCCTGACCTCTGGGCCTGGGCACTGTGCCTCAGCTCTTCAGCTCAAGGCTAGCATTCCACTACTTGAGCCACAGCACCACTTCTGGCTCTTTCTGCTTATGTGATGCTGAGGGATTGAACCCAGGGCCTCATGCATACAAGGCAAGCACTCTACCAGGCAAGCCACCCTCCCAGCCTGATAAATATTATTTCATATGATCAGATGCACATAGGCATTGTACCTTCATATTCCTCTCCTAAGAGTACCCTCCTTTGGGAAGACCAGAATTTTTAAAGGAGCTATAGGTTATTCATCTTTACAATATTTAATTTAAAATGAGAAAAGCTATAGAGAAGTAAACAGTACACTATACTTACATAATGAAAACCTACAGTTCTGCCCTCTGATGAGAAAAGAGCAGGGATTTCTGCTTCAGTATTCACTGAAGGTTCCATACATGCAAAGCCTTGTGGATGGAAGGACAGAAGTGAGCTGGGAGCAGAAGTTGAGCATATTGTGGAACCCAAAGTGACTTAACAGCAGTGGAAAAAGACAACAAAAGATTAAGTTGGAAACAGTGACCATTTCAGCTGTGTAGAAGATGCCCCATAAAGGGAGAGAAAGCTTTGCTCTAAGGTCACTACTGGTAATGGGAGTGACTGCCTACTTGGTCAGGTGGAGGCTTTTTCTGAAGCAAAAATCAGCGGTTCTGATGAGCAAAGTTCAGGAATTAATAATGCCTGTGAGATATTAATGTGGTGAACCAGTCCAGTACCATTTTATTTTTCTTTTTTTCCTGATGCCATTTTCTTAAGGAAAGCTATAGGCATTATGGCTTCAATGCAACATCTAAGTACACAGCTAGAAAGGCATGTCAGGAAGAAAGAAGCCAAAGGAACTCCACACAAGAATAGAAAATCAGAAGTGAGAAATGGTACAGAGAAAAAAGGAAGTTTTTCTGAAGAAAGGTGTTTGTCTTTGGGGAAAAAATGATGTAAGAAAGCACAAGTAGAAGAAAAGTCAAAGAGAGCACTGCATCTAATCATCAGGCACTTAACACACTTCACTGTACATATTTGCTTATCTGACCTACACTCCCAGGAAGCTACTCTCATGTGAGGATTATTTCCCCAGTGTCTGGTATATCAGTTGCACACCAGGTGCTCAAATGATGTCAGGGCACAAGTGAATTACAGAAAAGTCAATTTATACTCTGGTGGTCTGACAGAAGGGAATAACAGAATTCTGCGAAAAATGAATAAAATTTGGAGGTAAAAGAATAGAGAAACTGGACATTGGTAGCTCATACCTGTAATTCCCTTAGAAGGCTGAGATATGAGCTAGACTGAGAAGGGAAAGCCTGTGAAACTTATCACCAATTAACCACCAAAAAGCCAGAAGTGGAGATGTGGCTCAAGTGGTAGAGTACCATCCTTGAGTGATAAAGTTTAGGGGCCCTTATTTCAAGACTCATTACTGACACAAAAAGCAAGGGGGAGCTAGAAAACAGATCATGGGAAAGGGAGAGTTAAAGAGTTGTGTTTAGCTGGGCACTGGTGACTTATGCCTCAGGAGGCTGAGATCTAAAGACTGCAGTTTGAAGTCAGCCCAGGCAAGAAAATCCACAAGACCCCGATTTCCAAATAGTCACCAGAAAACTGGAAGTGGCACTGTGACTCAATGTGGTAGACCACTAGCATTGAGCAAAAAGGTCAGGAACCATACCTAGTCTGAGTTCAAGCTCCACTACCAACAGAGAAAGAAAAAAAGTGGGGGGGGGAGAGAAAAAGAGTTGTTTATTTGCCTTTTTTGGGGGGGGTCCGGTTGTGGGGCCTGAACTCTGGGCCTGGGCACTGTCCCTCAGCTCTTCAGCTCAAGGCTAGTGCTCTACCACTTGAGCCACAGCGCCACTTCTGGCTTTTTTCTTTTTGCTTATGTGGTGCTGAGGAAATCAAACCCAGGGCCTCATGCATGCAAGGCAAGCGCTCTACCACTGAGCCACCTTCCCAGCCCCCAAGAGTTGTTTATTTGCATAGCGGAAAATAGTAGTTTGAAGTCAAGCTGATAGGATAGAGAAGCACAACCTGCGGGAGCAGGGACCTGGGTCCATTCTGGGTTGTGGATCTTGGGGCAGTCCTACCAGAACTCCTGCAAACAAGTATATTATAACTGGCATGTAGTAGTTTCAAGAACTTTAACATGTTTGTGGATAGAGAGAACCAATGAGGAAACAAATCAGAACCACTAATAGAAAGCAAGAAACAGATTTCATGTGGGAAAATCAAGTACTATAAAGGCTACAGCTCACAAAGCAGAACAATATTCTTTATCAGGCATCATAAATGCCCATGGAGCTAGACAAGCAGGGACACATGGAAGCCTGAGGAAGGTCCTGGTTGCAGTAGATGGCAAGCAAAAGCTGCTATTCAGATCCTTATGAATGATACTGGACTGAGCCCAAGTCTCTAGGGAAAAGTTAGAAAACCAGAACTTAGAAATGAGATATTTTCTAAGCTTTATAAATAATGTATAGTGTTAAAAAATGCATCAACCAGAAGACTATTAGTTTGAACCCTCTGGTTCAATACAAACAATATTTTAAAAGTATTTTTGTATTTACAGTACTTGAAGGCTACTCTAATACCCAGAAATTCCTTCTTTAGGGATGAAATGTTGGTGTGTGTGCGCGTGCGTGCGTGTGTGCGTGTGTGCGTGTATGTGTGTGTACTGAGCCAGGCTTATGAATGCTAGGCAAGTGCTCTATTACTGAGCTATCCAGCCACTGATCCTTTCATGTAGGACAGTAATAGAAAAAGATACATATGGAGAAGAGAAAGAAACATGAGTTCCATTTTGGCCTGTTAATTCAAGACACTAACCATCATAAACTTGGGCTTTAGGCTTTCAAGTAAAGAAATAACCCCGAGCTATTGATTGAATGATCATAGAAAAGCCACTAAATGCATCTAATTCTGGTTTCTCCTCCTAGAAATAGAAAATAAGAACAACATTCACTGTGTGGCTGAGAAAAGTAGGCAGAATGAAGCAATAAAGTATTCAGCTGCCAGACAGAGTGCTCCATAATAAATATCTGTTACTGTCATTATTATCATTATATAGATCTTCAAGTTGTAGTTAAGTGAGACTGACATGAATATACCAAAGGGAGGAATCCATGTATAGATTTCAACAGATATGATGGTAATGAATAAGATCACCAAGGAGATTGAATAAATGGAAACAACATAAAAAAACTAAGTTAGAATTATAGAGAAAACCATAATTAAGTGAGAGCTAGAAATGTCAAAAAAAGAAAAAAAGAAAAATTACTAGATTTAAGAAGAAAGTGAGGTTAAGTGAAACGAAGATTGAGAAGTGCCTATAAGCCTCAGTTTGAGACACCAAGAACAGAGAAATGCATAAAGGGTACTCCAAACATCCAGAGCTTTCTGTAATTGTTTTACAAAATGGGAAAGAAAATTGGAAAAACCACACATGACCCCAAGAGTTCCACAGATTTTTTTTCAACAAACTGCTCAGTTTCAGCTCAAAATTACTTCTGAATATTTTGCTTCATTTAATTGAAACTCAACACCATCCTGGTCCTATGTCCACAAAGGGCAGGTGATCAATGACTTTGACTATTAACTACCTTTGGCCTCCTGTGGCTATGGTCCTTCAAACCAATCTAATTTAGGAGGAAATATGGTAAAAATAAAAGGCAGAACTCCATCCTCACCCATCCCAATCCATATATGACTTTCACTACACTTTAGCATAAATATTAAATAGTTATACATTTCTTTCACATAACACTGTACAGTACATACATATGTAATTACTCAAAAGTGTGTCATTTTATTGCCACAGGGCAAAGTCAAGGTCTCCGCCTCCAATTACCATCATTGCCTTACAGCCATCATTTCACTGGGAGGGGAGATCACAGGAAAGAAGAATATTAATGGTCTGAGTCATTTACACACCTTTTGAATCATGTGAGAATCTAGTATAAAATTAGCCATTTCTGTAACTAAACCAAGACTCAATGGAATTACTCTGCCACAGTCTCAATAAAGATGCGTAGCTTCCAAAATAATTTAACAATAACTTAAAAGTAACTTAATGATTTACCTATTGCAAACCAGATAGTCTTGAAGTTTATTATGGTGGAGCAATCGGATAAGGAGAGTGACAGAGGGAGGAGGTTGATCAGGATATTGCATACAACTGTGGAAATGTCACAATGATATCCTAGTTTTTTAATACTTACTTTTTTATTGTTTTATATTTTTGTTAATGTTAAGTATTTGAACAAGGGAGTTACTATTCAACAAATCAGTTTATAAGTACAATGCATCTTGATTGAATCACCCCTTTCATTGTTCTACACTATCCCTCCAACCCAACCTCTACCCTCAATTTTCTTGGTTTCATAGGATATACACTGAACATTATGGCTGCATTTGCCCCCTTTTCTCTCTTTTTCCTCTAGTGCCCTCCCTTGAACCTCTCCCCACACAACTTTCAAATGCCAGTTTCCTGGTATTTAAGTTTTTCTAAGGAATTACATAGTTTGAATTTGCCCCTTCAATAATACATTCCATACACTTGCCTATAACACACTGTGTGTGTTTGGCTTTCAATTCTAGAAGTCAGGTTACATCTTGATCAATGTCACTCCTTCATTGTTCTCCCTCAACTTTCCTCATCTTATCCCTACCTTCAAACTACACAGTTCAATTTTTACATAATGTACACTGTATATAAAGACTGCATTTATTCACCCTTCTTCTCTCTATTTGTATGCCACCATCTCTCAGTGCCCCAACACATTTCAGCTTCCTGGTACAGTATTTATATTACTAAACGTTTTGTTAGTAGTTCAAAGGAGTTATACCACTGGACTCCTTCCCTAAGTAGAAATCCCATTGTTTGTATACCGATTTTTAAAAAAGTTTATTATGGCACATGCTAGGGATAATCAATTTGCTTTGTATTCTATTTGGTAAATATTCCAATTTCGAATTCATAGTCAGCTTGATATGAGGCTTTGGGACCTGATTGTCTTAACTGGAGAAAATTGCCTCAATTTGTCTTAGAACACTCATTCAATAAATATTTACTGAGTCCCAATTGGGTGCTGGGCATTATGCTAAACGCTGAAACGTTTATAGAAGCTGGCCCACATTTATGACACATCACCAACCCAACTGGTCATGCTCAGGGTAAATTTATATAGGCCAACCCTGTCTCCACCTTATACACAGGAAAAAGGCTTGGTAAAGTTTTTATTAAAAGGCATGTCCAGACTGAGAATCATTATGCTTTCACTGGGTATAACCTAATTGCCTGTACATATGACACAATCTATATTTTCTTCAGTCTTTACACTTCCTTCCCCTGTTTAAAAATCACACACATTAATGATGACCAGCATGGACTATACCCCTTCATCTCATGCCAGTTTCTGTTGCTATTGCACAATGTACACTGAACTCTGGTGGAACAAATTAGTTATAGTTCAGTGTATTTCCTAGTTCTATTATTTAGTGTGGATCTGACTTCTGACACTGAAGAAAGAATACTTCCTTATGGAACATTATGACACATCAAGTGGACTTTGAAGTTTGCCAAGATGTTGTACACCACCATTGAGCAAGCCAGACATGGAAATACCTTTTCTCCTTCAAATCTTTCAGAAAAATTTTCCATCCAATTTTTTTTCTTTTGGTTTGTGCTGGTACTGGGGCTTGAACTTCAGACCTTGTGCTAACCCTTACATTTTCCCAATCATATATGGTACTCTACCACTGGAGCCCTAACTCCAGTCGCAAAAATAAATGTGAAAATGAATTAAGGTAAACATGTGCTAGACTGTTAATTGTCTAGTACTTAAGGGATAAGTCCTATTGGGCCAGATAGTTGCCCAACAGATGGCAGATGAATGAGATAATCTGCCATCAATTTGCATCTGTTATTAAACACTTTATGCTGTTGAAAATAACCCCAATAATTTTCTCATGGCACTAAGCTCTCTCCAGAGCTAAAATAATACTTATTCATACAAAATACAGCCATAGGACTCATATCAGGTGAGAGAAAACAAATCAATAATAGTACCTCTCTGGGTTGTCTGTTTCGCTTTGTTTTGGCAGAATTAATATAAACACACATTGTTTGTTCATTTTCATTCATTTTCAGTAAATATTTACTGAATGTCTACCATACACAGACACTGTGTTAGATATCAGAGATTCACTAAGACACTGATTTAGTTGGTACCTTTTCCTTTCGTGAGATTTAAGAACTAGTGAGGCAAACAAGTAATATTCAACTAGTCTAATAGATATCATTAACCATGGCAGTTAAGTGCTTGGAAAGCAACATACTAAATGTTAAGAGAGCTTAATGACAGAGATATTTCACAATCTTTTTTTTTTTTTAAATTTGTGCCAGTACTTGGGATTGAACTCAGGGTCTCATGCTACTACTTTTTCATTAATGTCTAGAGCTCTACCACTTGAGCCACACCTCAAGTGCTAGTTAACTGAAGGTAAGAGTTTCTGATTTGTTTTCCCAAGCTGACTTTGAACTGTAATCCTCAGATCGCAGCCTCCTGAGTAATAAGGAATATAGCTTCTGGTACTCAGCTCACAAGCTATCTTGTTATGTGCTTGGTTGAAACATAGGTCGCTGCCAGGGCAGGGTAAGTATTATTAACATACTCTTTGTACTTGAACAGACCTTTCTTCTGAGAAGTTCAAACCTCATATCTAAAGTTTCACTGTCTCAATCTCATAAGTAAGGGGAAAGGGCAGCTTTCAGTAGTTACACCTATTACCCAAAGTCATGATTAATCAGACACAGAAGGGTTCCAATTCATTTAAACCCCCTTTCATCTTCAGTTTATGAAAACATAAAGTATTTGAGACAAATATCCCAACCTGCAGTAGTTACTTGTGAGTTCTTATGTGACAGGCACTTACTCTCATTTTGAGAGTGCCTTTCCTCATTACCATGCCTTTGCCATCCACAGAATGACCATTTTCACCATCATGGTATCTCACTTGAGATGTACAGTGATTTCAGAGTTGATACAAATGCTGTCTATTGGCCTTAGCATGTTCTTCATCATGCAAAAGGACCTTTCAAAATGCTGAACTGGGGGGGGAGGGGGGAAGGAGACGGATTGGGATTGGGGGGGAAGGGGGGAGGCTGGGAAGTGATGTGAAGGGTAAACAAAGGAGGAGGCTGCAATGCTTGGTAAGAAATGTACGCATTATCCTGCCCATGCAATTGTAACCCCTCTGTACA